>NW_020799100.1:19513410-19537151 GCF_003259725.1 Athene cunicularia | reverse complement strand
TTTTTTTTTTTTTTTTAGAGTAGTACTTTTTCTTGAGTTAAAGTCTGAACTCCAGAAAAGCTGGAATGATACAGAATAGTGTTACCCATGCTTTTTCTTGTGATTATTGAACTTTTGCGGTATTATGATTTCATTAAACATCTACAGGAATTAGCATTTTCTTTACATCCACAGGGTAGATGAAGTTATGCATATAATCCAGATCTTTTTGTTCTCCTATTATTCATTCAGAGAGGCTCTGGAGTGGTATGCAGATGTATTTTTTGAGTTTTTAGTTAAAAGTTGGAATTGTCTGTCTCATCTTACTATCCATGAAATAAGAGAATGTCTTCATTTGGAAAAAAAAATATTTCAAAATCAACTACAATTTAGTTTCCATGAAAACAGTCTTCACAGCTTAGAGGTTTGGCATTTCATCTGTGAATGACATTCTTATATGTGAAATGAAAACGAATTCTTAAAAAGCGCATGTATTGATTTAAAATGATCTATCAAAGGAACCCTCTAATTCCCCAGCAGGATGTGAAATGGGAATTTGTCTTTGGACATGAGATTCTGAGCCCGACCATCTCAGCTGGTAGTTAACCTTGCTGTGGTAAAGTCAAGTTTTTTTGTTTGTTGTTGTTGTTGTGGGTTTTTTTTTTTTTAATTTTATTTTTCTTTTATTTAATTCTGAGCTATAGAATAAATTTCTTTGTCAAAATGTGTTGCTGAGAGTGTGACAACAAATGAAAATATATAAATGAAAAAGGAGAGGCAAAGTAATATATCGAACGCTGAAATAGTGTCAACTTAACTGTGGTCACATCAATTCTAACACCATCACTTCCTCACAGACATGGTAATCTGCATCCCGTGATACACGATTTACTCTACCTTTGCCAGCTCAGAGAGATCATTTTTCTCTTCTGAAGACAGAAGAGAAAGAAAAAGTTGATCTGATAGTGACAATGCCAGCCAGATTTCAACAGGATGGGGCTCATGTACTGGAAAAGTAATTTAACCTTTTTAAAACAGTCATTAATTTCTTCATCTCTTTTCTCTAGCTACAAGTCTTGTCCAATCTTTCTGAATGTTTTGTGCAGTAAAAAACATCTAATAATGCATCTTTGGAAACTATATAACATGACAGAGCTCAAACGTCAGGAAGAGCTGCTAGCATAAAATAAATAGTAAGTAATCATTTTCCTTTGCCTGTAATCAGAAAAGTTTGGGTCTGTATTAAATATGCATCCACGTATAAAAATCTATTCTCAATTACAGATCAAATCTTAGAAGTGGTTATAAATATGCATATTATATTGTTACAGTAATATTTTGGGGTATAAATAATAGAAAAGCAGTAATTCAGCGTATGCTGAAATTATGAAAACGCTTTTAAAAATCCTATTGAAAGGCACTACGAGGTTTCTACAGCTTTCTGCCTCTACACATGCTCATGAGGTCAGAGTCACAAGCCAACAGGTCATCTCCAGCAGTTCTGTTGATGTAGGCTATTGCCAATAATTTGTTTAATTATGCTTTATTCTGTCTACATACATTGAAAGCTTTGGCATTTTCGTCTCTTTCTGTGAAAGTTTATTTCAGAGTTTAAAGAAGCTCTTCAGCTGGAGTACACAGCATTTTAGCCTCTAGTCTAGGTGTTGGAACTGTGAGCTACACCACTCCAGTACCTCCCTAGAAAGGATTTTAAGAGGAGGAAGAGCTGGATTAACTCCTTCAGAGAAAATGGGACAATAATAAGTACACAGCAGTAGATTCTCTGGTCTTGTTCCCTCCCTCCGTTATCTTCCCATTCTTTATTATTCTCGACAAAGCTGCACCCAAGGAATGGGGCATTGAATTGTTTTCATATCTGACTAAATTTCCTATCTACATTTTCTCAAATAGCATAGCAGCAATATCATAAAGGAGTAGCTGAAAAACTCTGCAGTAAGGTTTAGTGGACTTACCATACCAGCATATTTTTTGAAAGACATTCAGTAAAATATCTGTGGTTTAAATGAATTGACTTAGATAGCATGTAACCAAGGAAACAGCGTCAAAAAAATAGACAAAATCACGGCTGATCCAACACATCAGAAGTTTGGGGGTTTTGTTTTGAATAATCATATGTATACACATGCCTTCTGTATAGGCGATTCAAAATAAAAAAAGCGGTGCAACAACAGATATAAAGTGCTAACATGTTTCTGATGATCTAGAACAAGCAGCGAAAGAGAACGTTCAGCATCATAAGTACATAAATTCGACTTAGTTTGTACTATCCTCTGGCTACTCTGGGAAGGGTAAAAAGCAGGCAAATACTATAACTACAACTAAAGTACTCTCAATGCCTGAATGAAGTCACTCCTGACAATCAAGGGGAAGGCTATCACCTACTTGGCATAAGAACGGTAAAGCTTCTGAACTTCCAAGGGCGGAGCCCTTACATCAGCTAACAATTTGAATGCATACACAATAATGAATTTAGACTGTAACTTTATAAAAGTATCTTTCCCTGAACGTGCCAGGTCTTTCTACCTCCTTAGGTCTTAGACATGGACCTGCTTTATATGAAACATAAAAAAAGGAAACAAGTCATCAGTATGCTGTCAGTGCCACTTGATATTCTGAATATTTTGAAATTTGAGACACTTCAAACTTCAATTCTTAATGTTTAGAAACTTGAGACATTTCAAAATTATATAAACAGGAGCTAAACATTATTTAGGAGACAGGCACTCCAGAATCTGATTTAACAACAGCATCAGTACTTGGCAGGGCCAGGATTACTTAAGATAACATAAAAAAAATTCCAGTCTTACATAATTTTTTACCTTAACACAGGCAGTCAATGGGTAACAACCAAACCAAGTAACTAGCTAATAGATGAGATGTTTATATAGTAAATATGCAAAGCAAAAAAGGCAAGTATGGCTTCTAAGTAAAGGTTAAATGTAGAGCTTTTACCTAGCAAAGATAAGTGAAAGATGTGTTTTGAAGATGTTTCAAGAGTTTTTAACACAACATTTCATTTTACAACCTTTCAGCAAGATACTACGGTTAAAAGATGAATTATATTAGAGCGCTTTGTTTAATGCTTTTGGGGAAAAGGCTGTACTATCACAGACCAAGGACAACATTGTCCTAGAGGTAAGTTATAGCTTGAGTCCTCAGGATAATTCATTATTTTTTATTTATGGCAAAGAAACAGGCAGCAAAGGTTTCTGAGCTGTCCCAGGCCGATGAACAGTTAAATAAAAAAAATAATCCTTGCTTACGGGGTGATTAAATCAGTGCCCTTTTGTGCTATTCTGTAGCATACCGAGTTGTTTCCAGGAAAGGGAAAAAGTGTTGAAGTTTGCCAGTTTTATAAGCAGGTTTGTTAGTAAAGGTCAACATAAGGCTAATCAGTACTTAATTATTTTAATCTCTTCATTGAAACTGAAAACAAAGGGAGGATTTTTACCTTCTGTAAAACACTCAGTAAAGGCTCATAAATAATGAAATCCAAAGAAGTTGGGTTTATGAAATCAACTTCATCACAAATTATCACAAAAGTGATAATGAAAAAAAGAATTGAACAAGCAAAAAGAAGCCATTTCTAATCAAGTAACGGTATTTTGGTGGTCGAGCCAGGTGATCCAAATCACAGGCCAAATACCGAAATCGCAGCATCTTTGTGTTGACTCCTGATGCATCCAAACAGAAACTTCCTCATTGTAGGAACCGATTTCATGCAGAAGTTGGGGGTTTGACAGATTTATGACCCTAGCCCGACGCCACTGTAATTTGCGTTGACATTGCCACGCCGTACTTTGCTTAAGGTGACAGTCCCTCTGTGACACTGCCACGCCAACCCTGAAATACTACGGGGTGGTGGTGCAGCCCCTAGACCTGTGTCTAAAAGGTTTTGTGGCACAGCTGTTTCTTCCTTTGGGCACTGAAGGAACCCAAGGGACTTAGACAAGGCACCCAACTTTTAAACAACTCAGCTCTCACAGAGCGATTTCTCCCCCAAAGATTTTCATTTACTATTTACTGACATGGCTTCCTGGCATAAGATCTCACCAATGCTTGGTGGCAGGCCAGAGATTTTTGTTGTCTCTGCAGCTTAATAACCGAATAACAGATTTGTAAAAATCTGTGGATAGAAGTTTTCTTCAATTTCATTTCCATTGTTAAGATAAACTGTTACACTGCTCTAACCTTCTGACTTCTTTAAGCCCATCTACAAATACTGAAATATCAGTCAAGGGGGAGGAGAGAATTGGGTCGGGGGTCAGGGAAGTGTATGCTGTGTGGTTTTTTGTTTTTTTTTTTTTTAAAGTAACAGTAGGTCAAAGATAGGTTCAAAATGGAAAGAAATACTTCCAGCTTCTCTTCCCAGAGTTTAATTTCTAAACAGTCTAAAGACAAATGCTGAAAAAGTGATGTAACTTTGTAGCTGTCTGAAACAAAATGTTGTTCTTATCTAAAGTTCATATACACAAGACAGACCCTTCTATGAAATTCTGGTAGTGTTTCCTCATCCCTGCTCCTTCACATAATTTTCATTTTTCTTAAAGAATTGATTGAGCTATCACTTATACAGCTCCATAATTTAATATCTCTGTTCTTATATTAGAAAACTGTATAGTTTAATAACAGCTATGACATGAACAAATATTTTATAGCTAATTGCAAATGCGTATTTTCCACAACAGACTAGAAACCAATTTATCTCTGAATATTTACAGATAGCGTTATCCTGCTTATTTCTTCCCTGTGAGCAGAGGTTAGAATTCATGAAAGAAAACACAGTTTATGCCCTCTTAAAAATTGAGTCAAGGATGGAAGAAACATATTCAAATTATGGTGTTTTTTTCTTTTTGCCATTCTAGTCTATCATGTTCTCCCGGTATGGTTATTTATGAGCTTGCTCACATTTGATCTGTTCCTGCCATCCTGACAATAAACTTACATGAAACTTAGATGGGTCTTGTCTTACTGTTTGTTCAGCTGCTCCATTAAAAGTTAAACCTTGATTATTTTCTGCTAAAGTCTAAACCTCTCTGATTTAGATGCTCTTCTGTTTCTACTGTCTGCAAGGTAATGATGTGGTTCCAGTGTCATTATTAATGGTTCAATACGGTGTCCTATTTTCCCTAAAATTCTGGTGTAGCTGGGTCTTTGAAGGAAAAGGGTGGGGCTGTCTTTAGCATCCCTTACAAATAACTAACATCTATTCCTGTAACTCACACTATGCCAAGGGTAATATTTCATAAGATAGGAAGCATCTCACACAGTGTTCCTGCAAGTAATATTGCTCTCTTTTCTCATATTCATCTTAGGTTCAGACAAATTCAGATGAGGGCTGCCTGGGTTAAACTTTTTTCCTAGGAAAAAAAAAAAAAAAAAAAAAAAAGGCAAAACTGTTTAAGTGGTGAAAAAGTCATAAAAATATATTCAAAAAGTCAAGCAATTCTTCTGTTTTATTTTCCATCCTTACAACTTGAGAATAATTATCCAGCTTTTCATCGACACTGTTTTTGGATTGAGATGCAGACTGGAAACTTTTGCTTCAGAGTTCATACTGCTTCTGAATTATAAGCAGTTACAGTAGATATTGTGAGCCAGTCCTGGCAGTAGTGGCAGAAAAAAATACTGCAGTATTAGATTTCTGTAGCAATCAATGGGAAAGCACTGGCAGAATCTACCCTATGGTAGTTTTCTTACCTAGCATAATAATTAAAGCTGTATTTTTAAAGCACTACAACAGGACAATGCTTTCTGGAACTATAAAATGACTGCAATCAGTACGCTTAATTAACCCTCTCCCATTTCCCCAAAGAATTTTTCATGTTGTTTTTGCTCCATCTTTTTTTCTCATTAAGTGTTGTCCTGACCTTTAAGTCTGTAAAAATCAACAAAAGGCATTTCCTTTTTTATTAAAAGATTGATTGCAGGAGGCCTGGGACCACAATGAAAAGAAAAGGAGAAATAATCTATGCTCAAAACACATCAAGTTTGTTAGACAGCCGATGACATTTAGCCCAATAGTAATAGCAGTACGTACTTGGTTTTCAGATGCAACAAAGCAAAATAAGCCAAAGGAACATTAAACAAATAAATAAATGATGCTATAAATCAGAAATATATGCATCATGAGAGAAAAATTTCAATAATTCTATTTAGATATGAACATAAATCTGGAAGAAGCTACTAAAATAAAGATTATAGGTGGTTATTATAGTCCTACATGAGAAGGCAGGTAAAAATACATAAAATATATAGAACTATGGATGCAAATATACCTAAAGATTAATATCTTTTCAAAGCAACGTCACCTTGCCTCTAGAGGCACACAACTCTTTACAAGGGTTTATGGCAACTTCATCTGATTGACATTATCAAATGAGTAGATTCCAAAAGTTTTTCCTACCTAGGGTTGTGAAAATAATATAGATGAATGAGTATAATTAAAAAAAAAAAAAAAATCAGGATTTGAAACATCATGATTTTACCACTGTCCCCAGCTGATACAAAGGCAGTTTTGATCTTTTAAATATTTGTTTATACAGGGACTTACCCACACATGATCCCTTAGAAACCCGATTCAACTTCAAATCTTGTGATACACTCTTGCCCCGTTACATCAACTGATCTACATATTTACGAAACATGTCTGAAAACCACCAAACCAATGTAATTATTGTAATAGGTTATAATAATTTTTTATAAATAATTTATAATAATTAATAATTTGGCTTTTGAGAGTCCAAACACTTGAATAGCAAGGTATTAGGTCATAGTTCTATTTTTTATTGTTTTACTTCCGAAGGTCTAATCTAAGATATCATACACTTGCGTCTAGTCATAAATAAGATAAAAAGAAAGGAAGTGGTCCATAATGTAACTCTCCTTAGTTTAATTCTTCTAATTAATCTACGTTATTGGTTGTGGCATGCACTTGTTCTACCCAGTGAAGGTTTAATAGCCCTGTTTCTTTTATCGTCATCTATACACAAGCCTGTCGATCAATGACAATTATTACTTAATGAACATGTAATGATGGGTAAGCCCAGGGAGAAGGGAACAAATAAATCACTCATTATAGCCTTGATTGCAAGCTAGCACTGTCACTTGTCAAAGTGATATGTTGTGCAGGTTGTTTAGCCAACATCTCCAGGAGTAATCAGCGTGATCAGGTGCTTCAAAGTGCTGGAAATCTTCAATGACCTAAAGTATATTCAGCTTCAAAAGGAGATGCGCAAAGGGCTTTCACCTTAATTGAAAACTCATCTGAGTAGTTCTTTTTAAAAAGCTCACAGAGCTCTTTGTTTCTTCCTGATTTTTCTGACCGGTTTTGTTTTTTCCTCCTTAAGTATGAGCAAAGTTGCATTCTCATTCCATTTTAAAGAATAAAACTTTTCCAGAAGCTTTAATGTGAAATCCACAGTGACTAAGCATTATCTTAAGAGTGCTTGATGTTCGTGAAACATTGCACAGCCTAAGGAACTTGAGTGTTGTATTCACAAACCTACGACAACAAGGAGTCATGGCGAGGTACGTCGGATCAATATCGTGCCAGTAAAACAGCTTATACTTTTTTTGAAAATGCTGCAGGTATTTGCTTTTGTGATGATAATTCCTGCTCATTAAACTCTGAAGTGAAATGCTCACATATTTTGAATCCTAGTAGCAATCACCAAAAGTTCCGAGTCCGGCTCCCACATCAATTTATCATTTTTCTGTTAATTAGACAATTCCACCACAGTTAAAATGACACTAGAAAGGAAATCAACATCTAAGTGGTAATTCATGGGAGAAGCAGATCATATTTTTCTGTGAACAGAACTATGAATTAGATATGTGCAGAAGCATATTGAGGTAAATTCTACAGTTTTTCTTCCCCCCTCCCCCTTTTTAATTTTAATTATGACACCAAACGCCCTGATTCTTAAACTGATGTTTTGACTTTTTCAAATAACAAAGTTATTTGGAACTTCAAAACCAAAATAGGATGTCATCATTGCCACAGGATGGAAATAGGCTATCATCACTGAAAAAACATCCAAATGAATTTTTAATATGAAATGTTTTAAAGAAATAATAATTTCCAACATAAACATCTATAGTTTAAACATCTATAGTTTTCTAAAAAAAGATTGTTCCACAAGGGAGATTTTGTACAATTCTCTACAGTTTTGTACATAACTCTTCATGTTAACAATCCTTGATTTCCAAAATGGCCTTTCTAATAAATGCATAAGGATGCTCAGTTTTATTTAATATACAGTTCAGCAACTTTCTAAAAAATAATTTGCAGAAGAGTATAAAGCTTATAGAAACACCCTGTGCGAACTTAAACAAGCTGAATCTATTAAAACAGCAGGAAAAGGGTTACTTCCTCATGTAAAGAAGACTTATTTTCTGTGTTCTGTATTCATTTATTTACTTTAAACTTGAAAGAAGTATTTATACAAAATTTAAGAGAACATTTTGACTACCCAAAGTTCCCTTCTAATCTGATGTACCATTTGCCAAACATAAAGGACTGTTAGACATTCAAATAACAGGTTATCTGTAAAGCAGTGGAAAAAAAAAAATCCACTTAGTGTTTTCAAACATATCATTAAAGGAACTGCTTCTCTGGAGGGGAGGAAGAAAAAAAAAAAAAAGAAAACCCCACAGATTTCAAAAGCTTTTGTGCCTTGAAGAAATTAAGGAAGGGGAAAAAAAAAAAAAAAAGAAAAAACAAAAGAAAAATAACTCTTTCAAGTAAAAGTAGGTAACGGTTCTAGGGCAATGCCATGTTGGAAAGGAATTTAAATACTTAATTGTAATGCCTATCAACAGAAAAACTCATAATCATTCTTATCTCCTAAAATAGCTTGTCAAACATGAAAAAGGCTTATTGCTGAAACAGGCTATATCTGGGTAAGAATCATAAGCAGAAACATACTTTAATTACCTTTTCCAATATCTTCAACTCAAAGTTAATTTTAATGAGAAGAATTAGCTACGTGGTATTTATTCCTTCCCATCTCACGCAGGTTTTTGTTAGTTGTTTTGGGTCCAACAGGTAAAGATAGACAAACTAATCTCAAAAACTATCAGATGAACACAACGCTAAAAATTGAGGTTCCCTTTTTTGAATGTCATTTGCACCTAAGCCTAAGAAATGCCAAGAGAGCCGTTTTAATTCAGTGTCACAGGGCCGGAAAGGTTGAATGATGGCATGGGCATTTCACAGCTAATGTGCTGGCTTCAGAACCAGTGGAAAAAGAGGATGCCTTAAAAAAGTCTTTCCACAATTACTGTATAGACTACATCACGTTTGAGGAGACCTAACTTGGACCTACCTTACGACAAAATATAACCAAAGCTTGACAGATGGTAGTTACCACGCCCCCCCCCCTTTTTTTTTTTTTTAAGCAGAAAATAGCTGCAAGCACAAGTATATGGATCTTCCTCATGCTACCACAGCGAAACAAGGAAAGCATTCCACCTTTAACTTAATCACTGAGGTTGAGAAAGTGTTCTTGAGTCAGCGCCAACTGTAAATACTAATATTAAGAATATAGAACAAATATTTATCAGTTAAGAAACAGGATGCCATATTACTCACTTATTTCAAACAAACTGGAGAGTAATGTAACGGGAGAGAGCGTGATTTCCTCTTGTCTTTTAAGTGAGTAAAAACCCAACAAAAATCTTAACAATCAATCAGGACAAAGGAAGGTGACTAAATGCTCACAATCCAATGCAGAAGCATGGAAGGAGGCTTCTGACTAACAGAGAAAAAAAAAAACAGTTATCAACACTTGGAATGAAAACCTCAGAAGTCTACATCATATAAAAAATAACCCTGCTCTAGGTTCTCATGACTGATTCAGACTGTGATCGCCTGGCTTTGTCTAAATACAGAGGATATTTGCTGACATTAATCTATGTATTTCTGAAGCACAGTGGGCACATGCTGCTGAGAATGTAGTTGCTTAGGACATAAGCACAGCATTAAAAGTCTGTTGTTGCTTCTTGTTTGAAGCTGGCGGTGATGGGGGAAGCCAGAAGAGTGAGGTAGTACCGCTCAGTAAAACTTTGTTTTTTCAGATTTTGATACTCTTTACACCTCACAAGTAGTCTTTAAGTTTGTTTTTGTTTTTTTTTTTTTTCCTGCAAATAGTCCAGCTGATCTTAATGGAATTATTATCAGCATCCTCCTCAGCTACACATGAGCAGGGTGATCAGAAAGACCGCACTTTAGGCGAACCAGGTTCTTTTTCATTTTCAAAAAAGATATGAGTCATAATTTCTCTTTGTTTTCTGTGACACCAGTTGTTTTTTTGTTTGTTTGTTTGTTTGTTTTTTTTAATTATCTGATGCTATTATACTGGGATGAGGAACAATTTTGATGACGGGCACAAAAAAATTAAATTAGCACACTTTAATGCTTTTGAAAGGCAGTCTCAGAGGAACAGAAAAATTGCCAAATGAAAGAAATATCTTATATTAGACATATAGATCTTTGACAGCTTTTAAAGAAATATATCTGGTATTATGAAATACCATTTATCATATTTATTTCCATTCAGATTTTCCACTGTTAGTTTGATTTTATCCACTGTTAGTTTGATTTTAATTTTTATCTTTCCTGACCTAAGAATGTTTGAGATTGTATAAAGCCTTCATATGATTTGTTATACATACATCTCCTGAGGCTTTCCTGCGTTTACAAAGGAAAGACAGCAAACAAAAAAATTAAATCTTTAAATAGTCAAGGACAAAGAAGATAACCTATGTATTACCAAAGCTGTCTGAAATCAAGGCAGGGCACTAAAAATGCCAGGCAGTTACATATGCCACATGGTTCTCTACTATATAAATCCTTACCGCCACTATGTCCCTTTCCTATTGGATGTAGGAGTATTAGCTGTAATTTGTCACTGTGGTGTGTCAAGGAAGGAAGGTTTGCTCTTAAAATGCCACTTGGAGAGTAAACAGCAGCCTGCAGAGCAGGATTTGTTTATATCACTTTTGGTACGATGAATAACACACTTAGAAAGATATACTGAATATGAAACATGGAAGTGTAAAAGTTGTGACTTGTGTTAAATATTCACTGCCATTTCTGCCAGTACTAGTATATGATGCTCATGTATTTCAGGCAAACCCCATATAGGTCATTACTATATATCCAAACTAAAAGCTTTTGCACATAACTTGTTGTGTTCTATTTTTTTCCTTCACTTCCCACTCATCTAATATTTCTGTCCACTACCTAAGAGTCATCACATCTCATCTGAGTTCTGCCTGCATCTCACTGATAAGAGAAGTGGTTCCAGGTGTACGCATATGTATTATACACACGTGTATAGATACACCTACACTGCAAGGTCTGAGGTGCTCCAGACCACTGAAGAGGAGAATTCTGCAGTGATGATGAGTTACATTAACACAGCCTGCTCTCCACCTACACAAAAAACCACCAAACCCTGAACACTGAGCTTTAGGCTGCCTGTAACTAACATGAGAATGAAAACATTCAAGACACACAAACCATTTTCCCTCTATGAGAGCAAGAAAACACACAATGTACCTTCCAGTGCATAGCAGAGGTACCCTGGGATGTGACTAGAGACATCTCTGGAAGCACCAGAGTGGAAGAAGTTCCTCTAATGATGCAGTAAAACTACAGCTGTACCACACCATAGTCAATAATTACTGGCATCTAAGGCTACAGGGGAATTTACTATAGATTCATACATATGTGAGGAAAAGCTATTTAATCCACAGAAACATAATAGCTTCACTGACCTTTACGCCCCACTCCACCTTCACAGACCATTGCAGGGCCACATGTCTGGGAGCAGGATGGAGAGCAGCTGCTCCCGCTCCCACCACTGCTGCATTTAAAGAGGCACAAGCTCTGAGCACACCCTCTGAGCTAGGTTCCCTACTCACCTGGGGCAGGTTGCAGCCACCTCTCCTTTCCTTGCAGCCAATGAGATTGTGGTTCATGCAAAAAAACCCTAAACAAAACGGTGGGTTCCAGCCTGAAATTTGGCCCAGAATTGGCTCTTCCCCCAGAACAGTGTTGAGGTGCAGATGAAACTTTTAGTCACAAGTTGGGAAGTGTTCCTTATGTTGAAGTTCAGATATAGCCCTGTTCTTTTAAAAGTTTTTCCTGTCTATAGCACATCTGTGTGATTGTCCCTAAAGTGTTCACTAATGTAAGTTACACATGGATACCAAGGATGCTAGGATGCAGAATCCTAGCAAAGCTTTTTGAAACCAGTGTTGCCAATTCAGTTGTTTACATTTGCTGTGAGATTCAATCTGCAGCTCAAGGGCAGTAATTTCTACATTATACTGAGGTACTCAATTCACAAAGCTCATGGGACAATTACGTTGCTGATAGCAGAAAGCCAGGGGAAGAAAAATGAAGGATAGAATATAATAACAGAAGAAAGCATCTTAAACATTATAAAATGCATTGCGTTATGTGTTGCTCTATAAAATAACATCTCTGACTTCTCCTTGATCGTTAGCTCTGCTGAAGCAGACTATAAGCAGTTGCTGTCATGTTCTGTGTACCTCTGCCACACAGAACAGTCCTTCCCTTCTAGGCTGGGAGGCTGCACAATACTTTTAAACTTATAAATTGCATTAAAATATCTGCAGCACACCAAAATTATTATTGGTAGGAAACTACGTAAATACTACTATAGTTCAGAGTTATTACCTTATCTAATGTAAATTGTATTTTACAGGGCTTTATAGTGCATGAAAAACAGATGCAGATTTTGTTTCAGATTTAGTCATGTGTCTACCTGCAAGAATTAATTTTAGTGAGTCATTTGGCAAAGACTAATTGAGCTAATTTACATTATACAAGAGCAAAACCCAAATACAATCTAATTTAAGATGTGTTGTGTATATTGTAACTCAAAACATCTTAGGCACTGATAATTCATTAATGGGATTTAAACGCTCAGATTTTAGAGCCATTGGTTAGAGCTCAACAAAGGAAAACTGCAGCATGCCAATCCTAGGAGTGGTTAGTTTTGCAGCATTATCCTGCTAACACATTTTACACAAGATGATTGCACGCCTAACTTCTTCAAAGCAACAAACACTAACCCAGGCCCAAACCCGCTGGAGTAAGCTTTAATAGAGACAGGACCTGGCGAATGTAAATGTAGTTCACAGGTTAAATTCTAAGGTCTAAGTGTATCGTGGCTGTTCTCAGCCAGGTTTATTATTTTATTATACTTTCTATTGATTGCCATCATCACTCTATTGACCGGCTGTGTACAGTGTATGAGACAGTTCAGAAGAATCAATAATGCTGTGGGTAAACTATGGGGATCTTGGTGGGGAACAGGATGAATTGCTTAATGATGCCTACAAAAATACTTTTGTTTTGTTCTCCACTTAGAAATAAATAAATTACAGGAGAAAAGGAGATATAGGTGCTTTCTGAAAACATACTTTTAGCACATTAGAAAGATCTATTTGACAGTTCATCTTTTCAGAAAGCTAAATGAGCAGTTGAGTCATTTATTAAAATATGCTAACGGTACCACATAGCTTAGCATCTTTGCCATGAGGGCTTCGGAAAGCAGTGGGTGGTATGGTCAGGGAAGGGAGCTCTTCTCTAACAATACAACGTGTCTTGGAAACCGTCCTGTGGACAACTTGCTCACCTTTATCCTGCATGGCTTTTACGCTGATGACGAGGGACCACAGGATCCAGTGTTGCAGATGGGCAGTGGGTGTCACACAATCACAGAAAGGTTGAGGTCGGAAGGGACCTCTGGAGGTCATCTTGTCCAACACCAGACCGCCTAGAGCCAGTTGCCCAGGACTATAAGCAGACAACTTTTTAGTATCTCCAAGAATGAAGATCCACAACCTGTCTGGGCAACCTGTGCCGGTGCTTGGTCACCCTCACATTGCAAAAACGTTTCCTGATGATCTGATGGAAGCTCTCGTGTTTCAGTTTCTGCCCATTGCTGCTGATACTGTCACTGGGGGCCACTGAAGGGAGCCCCTTTGCACCCTGCTTTCATCCATTTATATACACTGACAAGACTTCCCCTGAGCCTCCTCTCCTCTAGGCTCAACAGTCCCAGCTCTCTCAGCCTTTCCTCAGATGAAAGATACTCTAGTCCTTTAATCATCTTCGTGGCTCTTCATTGGACTCGCTCCAGTATGTCCATGTCTCGTACTGGAGAGCCCAGAACTGCAGGTGTGGCCTCACCGGTGCTGAGTAGAGGGGAAGAATCACCTCACTCAACCTGTTGGCAACAAATGTTGTGCTACTGTTATAATATGGAAAGGTAAAATTAGCTTATGAATCCAGAAAGGGTTCCATGATCACTTTTTGACTATTAATTTATTCCATATTTACTGTCCATATTTTGCAATGTCTTGTTCTGATATGGCCTTATCTTGAACAGAGGTTTTAGGCTCTAATATAATAAATAATACAAAAAATGTCTGTAAAACAATTTACAGTTTCTGTGCGTATAGAATCATGCAACCGTCCTAAGCATATTGCTAGATAGGTGAACAATAATAAAAATCAAAGAGCTAGGATAAGTAAGTTGAAGGGGTTTTACGCTTATTCCAAGAACATTCTCCTAAATTAGGAAAAAACTGAAACATTATTTGTCTGATATAAGGTAGACCTTATATCAGACTGTGTGAATAAGAATATATCCCATATTAATATTCCACAATGCTGTAGCTCATTCTTATGACAAAGATTTTAATGTGAACATAAAAGAAATCCAATTAAATCATTGTTACAACAGTGGTTTAATTAAGACAGGACCTTTTTTTAACAGAAGACTAAATGTCCAAGCTTTAAGACTTAATTTTTTTTAATACTAACCTGCAAAAAATGATCCAATTATCAGTTCTGCAGTTTCTGGGTTTATCCTACATAAATGCAATTTATCTAAATGCTCTTGTGTCAAACACTTAACCTTTTTCCTTTTCTTGCCATAATTCAATATAAACATTTGAAGAAATAATTCCTAAATCCCTTCTACCTGAATTCACACTATATAAAGGTGTCCCGCTGTGTGGCTCAGACTACTGTTTCCTAAGCCACGTACTGAAACCATGTCCCGAAGAGATCAGGCTGTAAGTCACTCCATTATGAATATAGGATTTCTTCCAAAGGACTTGATCAGACCCTGCATGGATGCTCTCAACCTCCCCAATCTGGGCAAAGGAATTAGTTATGTTGTAGTTCAAGTGTGCAGTCTGAATCCACTATGGCAGGGGACCATGTAACGGTATTTTATCGCCTCAGACAAATTTATCCAAATGAAAGATTTAACAGTCTTCATGACCTGATACACTTACCAAGTTTTGTTCCATTCACTAGTCTGCCCAGGTCAAGTCACACCTACTGATTTAGTATAATACACCCACTAAGGGAGATCATGTCCCATAAAGAGAGGACCACAGTGTCACCTAGCATGAAGAGCACTGATCAGCAGAGCCGAGCCTTTCAGATGTAGTCTGTATGCCATTAAAATCCAACCAAAAAATGAGAAGTTTTTATCGTCATTCAATCTACAGCACTAGCTTAAAATAGAATCTAATTCTGGCTGGTATAAAATATTTTAACATTAAAAGTGCTATTAATGCCATTCAATAATATATGCCTTTTTAAAATATAACACATAGGTCAATTTTTGATTAAGATTAAAACTCCTCTATGAGAAATGCCTTCATTATGCCATCTGATTAGTATAACAGTCTACTTTTCATGCGCTTAAATAAATAAGAATGAGAGTGCATCAAAGAGGCAAATGTAACAAGGAAGAGTATGAAAATATATTGCTCATGGAAGTCTATCAAACTTAAGCTGCAATTCCAGCAGTGTTACTACTGCATTGCTGTAGCAATACGGAAACTAATAGTGTCACAGATTCTTCCCTAGGAAAACCTTACTCTGCACAAGCAGAATGTCAAAATTTCCATTCACATTTTTAACACTACAGCTACATTTTCTACTTAGAAGAAAATTACCATACAGCTCTGCATTTATCATTTCATGGTGTTCTTCACATTTTTGATTCAGCATTTATGAGCTTGCTTTTAGCAAGGAGTTTATTATTATCCATTTACAGGAAGCCAACAAAATAGTAAATTATGTATTTGAAAGCCCTGCTGGCTGACATTTTTAAAGTTCATTGGACTTTTTTTTTTTTTCTTTTTTTTTTTTTTTTACAGAGTAGAAATTTGTTGCAAACACTCAAGATCTGATAACTGATTCCCATTTAGATGTCATTGAGACATAAGTGCAATGTATTGTCATTAATATTTCATTGTGTAAGTGTTCCTTGCTTTGACATTGCCATCTTGTAGTTATTTGTCCTACATCTAAAGAGCAACTTGTAATCAGATAGGTATATTGGACTTCATTATCTGTCACCACACATTCTTAGCATAGAGAATGTTATTAAGTTATAATTGCTTCTGGTTTTTTCCCTTACGGGAAGATGAAGAGCAATATATAACAATATATGGACTCATTACAAAACAAGAAAAGGCTTGACAATAAGCATAAAACTGTCAAATACATCATGGTTCTGGATTCAAAATTTTTTATTCCCAGTAAACACAACCCATGTTTAGTTTAACTAATAAATGACAATCTGCATTTTAAATGTAACAGAATATTTTGTGATTAATTTGTGATTGCATGTCAAAATACCATTTCTTTAAAAACCAAATGTGACAACAGGAGACGTATGTTATTTAAATATACACAAGTCACTAGCTCTTTCTGAAAAAGAAAAAAAAAAGAAAATAAGTGGCAGTACCAGGTATTTCAGGTGAGATTACTTCAGTATGCAATATAATGACTGGCGTAAAATAAATTCCTAACCTGTTGCAATAATTTAGAGTATAACTTGTAGATGTAGTCGTAGTGTTACATTTTTTCTTGTATAAGAAGTTTTGCTCTGTGTTAGGGTAAATTAAACACATAATCCAGACTCCATTCAGAAAGAAGTATCTCACTTTAAATAACTGAAAGTAATACTTAGGAAGGTTTACCAGTAATAAATTTATATTTATCTACCATCATAGGTGAAACAGAGAGAACCTCTCTTACTTCATCACACGTAGGGCTGGTATTGTTTATTAAAGTTCCCAGTGAACTAGCAGTTTGGTAGCACTGGAGGACACTGAAGCTAAGCAACTAGAAGAAAACAGTGATGCTGCAGCCCTTCCACATTTCCCGTTTCCATATTCCGGGTGATCTTTAAGCTAATGTTCCTGCTGCAGAAGTTGAGGCGGAGACCAGGTGAGCCTGCAGCAGCATCCTCCCATTGTGAGCAATGCAGAGCACAATAATCGGGGTTCCAGGTGCAAACCAGGTCTATATCATGCCCCTCGTCTCCCTTCCCGCAGCAACTCAGGTTGCTCCCTCTGTGAAGAGGAAGCAGATGTCATAAAGCAAGTTATGTTGATGCTTTGCCATCAGGAAATTTTAAGTTTTCCATACAAATCCTGAACTGTTCCTGTACAGCTTCCTCAAGTCTTCATAGAGCTATCCAGCCATTAAATATACTGCATTATATTTTCACTTTACAGTGTGCTATAGATTTTTTGTATTAGCAATAACTAACCGCATTGTGGAAGTTATTGAGAGAACAGCTGCAGAATTTGAATCCTGTGTGGGAATGAATTGGTGCTTCTGGCACAGGGGAAGGAATAAAAAGTGTTTGGGGCCTCTGGGAAGTTTCTGCTGAAAGAACAACACTGAAATAATTTCAGTTGTTACCTTTAGGTTTCAGTCCCAAGCCCAGGCTTCGCTCTTCTGAAGTAAAGTTCCACATTGTCTGCAGACTCCTACTCCTCCCTCACTGAGGCTATATTTGCTCTGTTCTGATTTTTTCCACCCCCTAAGGATCTGTACTAGATACTGCACAGATAGCTGGTGAGGCGCTGGGCTGGACGGCCTTTGTTATAACACAGTTCTGCTTAATCCGACGTGGACAGGAAACATCGTGTCAATTATCTTCATTTATTCTTGGTACCATCGCATGTTTGCACTCGCTGGGGCTCACATGATAAATGCCCCAAAATACTTGTAGGGTAAAAAAAAAAACAGTCCGACTAACAGAAAGGCAAAATCAGTGGTGAGCCCTGTTGGGGAAGCAAATAGCAAATATAATAGAAAAAAATTACTGTATTTCATAGAAAGTAAATGGTGTTCAGCTGTAATCATCGTGAAGGCTGCTTTTACCTTTACCAGCTTAAATCCCAACTCCCTCCACTGACGTGAGTGACACAATCAATGCCAAAGTAGAGGCAGCATGAATGAAATAACGATCATATCCACGCAGCCTGAAACCGAGGTTTGGCTCTGCACAGGAGTATAGCACCTTAATTTTACTACCATATCCTGAAAAAAGAAATATGCACCAGTAGTCAGAGCACCTACTGTTTTGTCCTGTCACCGACAACCAACATACACAATTACAGTCCAATTTGTGCCTCCAGAGTCAGTGGGATTACATGCATACATAGTTACTATTTGCTGTGATGACTGTGAATTTTCTTAACGTTTACTTTCTGGGAACAGTATGGTTCATTGTCATCTCTTTAATTTTATATTTAGTTATATTCGTTATGTTCTTGTATAAAATCTCTTTAAGGAAGAGTATACAAGGATGAAAATCCGTTCGTTAAGAGATCTTTACAAGATGCAAGAATATAAAGTAATATAAAAATTATAAATAAAAGTTATTTAAAATATTTTTTTAAAATTAAACACTTTGACAGACATTTCCAAGTACACCGCCTTAATTATACCTCGGTTTTTCCTTTTTTTTAAAGATTCTGATTTTGATAGGAAAATGCCCCAGAAAGGATCAGAGAGTCTCAGCTTTTTATCAGGTTATTTTCTGCATACAGCAAAAATGCCCATCCAGTGTTTCTCAAAAGGTGCAGAGTCCTTTGAACTGCTAATTGTACAGCAGGTGGTTAAAACTGTTATGCTCCTTATTGGTACCATTCCCTCTTTTGTCAAGCTCAGTACAGAAAAGGAGAAAGCAGATCCAATCTACCACTTGTAACAATGTCTAATATCAGTTTTCAGACATTCTAGATAAAACTTTTTTTTTTTTTTTTTTTCCTTTGAAAAGAGACATAACCAATCAATGATTCAGCTGGAGCTGAGCCACCTTCATAATTATAAGACAAACCATCTCAAAACAACTGGCATTTCAGTGTAGCAAAATCCCAATTCTAGCATTCTGGAACGTTTCCTCGGAAATTGAATAGAATACTTCGGGGATCTGTTTATTAAATTTGTCCCACATAGACTCTGACCTTTCAAAATATAAAAAAGATCCTGTGGCAAACCACTCCCAGGAGTGGTTTTTACTTTGGCTCTGACCTCTCTCTCTGACCTTGGAAAGATGCCTTATGTATACAGAGCAGAACAACTATATTTCTTTTAATCTTTGAAACAGGAGAAACAATCATTTTTGAATATTCATACAGTTCTTTTTAAATATATATGCAGAGCAGACTACTGCATGAGATTTCTATAATTCTTGATCATTTAACATATAGGTCAGTAGAAAACATCCATAATTTAGATCCAATTTCCATCTTTGTGAGCCCAGAGAACACAACTTCTGACACCGACTTGTATTAAAAAGAGCAGAATATGAGATGCCATTGCTCATTTACAGAGTAGCAATTATGCATGGAACTATTTAACTGAAATTCTACATTTATAACTTCTGCTTTCTTTATCTTTAAATGTATTGATTTTATCAAGTATTACAAAAGGACCTGACAGACTGCTATGGTTAGGGCTGTAGGGTTACTAGTGTAGTTTGTTTTGGAGTCCTTATAACGGTTACATTTTATTTATTAGGTTTGGAATTATCTTTCACAAATACCTCCCATGTTTTTGGAATGTCTGGGTTGATCTGTTTCCAGCAATGAAGACAGGAGGTAATAACCCTGAGCTGATTATATTACTTCTTTCAGTACATAGGCAAGGTTTTTCCCTTGGCCCTTGCTTTGAAACGGAATGAGAAATTTGACAGGAGGAATTGTAGTGAAATGAAAGAGAATCCTGAATTTTTCCTTATGAGAAGACATTCAAATCTGACATAGTTATAAACCTCTAAAAAAATCATCATTTGTACACAATTGGTAATCTTTCCTTTGGAGTTTTCTCCACGTTTCAAGCACTCTGTCTGAACTGAGCGTGACCCAGAAAGGCAGATTTCAGTCACGTTCACAGGCCCGTGAAACATTCAAGGCAGAAGATAAACAGATACACGCATATACCAAGATAATCATGTATATAAATCTGGAGCTTCTTGCAATGATTTTTAGAAAACCAAACGGATTAATGAATAATTTCAACAGCAGAAAATAAAGCCTAGCAAGATGAATAAAGCATATGGGTTGCTTTGGTGTAAGAACTGAAAAGGAATTTTAAAATCACAAGATGGGGCCAGAAAAGACAATTTATTCCAGGTATCAGAAACAAAATCTTACCCCACCATCCATATTTCAGTTGCTGTGAACTTATCTGGAAAGCACTGACAGTGAGAAGGACCAAGCTGTGTGCACACTGGAATTGAGACCGGCGGCTCCATCATTCCAGTGGCAGCGATCTGGAGTAAGTTTTACCTGGGTAATGCAGATCAGACCTATCTTTCTTAGTACTGGTGGGTCTTTGACAATGAAAATCTTGTTCTATTTATAGAGGAGAGATGAAGGCAAGCATGCCCTGACTAGGAGTAGGTACAGTGAGTGGGATTTGAGTCCTGCAGTTAAGGGGCTCAGACTGCTCTAGGTCCTTTGGGCTCTATTCAGTGTTTTGGACCCTGAAGTTCCTTGGAGTTCTGTAGTCCCTATTCCAAGTTTGGATCTTCTTCCTTCCTTTAGATGTTTGCCCCATTCTACTTTTCAGGTGGCTAATTCGCTTTTTTCATTTACTTCTCAAAGTAGGTAGCTCCCTTTACGCAATACAGAGTTTGTATTATACGTTTGAAATGAAAGTTTTACAATCTCAGATAGATTTTCAAGAACACAAAGCTGAGCAATAAATAAGTAACGCCTAAATAGCTGCATATTCTGTATTTTTAGCTGATTCACTGACAATTTAAATAAAGGTCTTAAACAAAACTCTTGTATTACTCTGTCACTCTGAGAGGCAAAATTAGATCAGGTACAGATTTTGAAATTTAAGAGCAGATCTAAGAAAAAAAAAAAAAAAAAAAAAAAAAAAAAAGGCAAAAAAAGCCCAGCTCCTACTCTACCTTCTGGTTCACAGTATCTAGATTCACTGCTACAGAGTTTGAAGAGTAAATCTTATTTTGTTTTAATCCCTGAAATGGAAGCTACTAATTTTTAATAGTTAAATATGCCATGGGGAAAACACAGTAAGTCGGCGACACTTCACTTTGCATCAGCCTTTCAAGTCTGCCTGTAGCACCGGTGTCTCTGGTGTTTCACTGACTGCTACGTGCATTTTCTTCTGCCATTTTAAACCGTGTTAACAAAAAGGTAATGGGAAATGGAAAGTTGCTCTAATGTGAGCAAAATTTTCTGAAGATATGTTTAATACAGAGTGTCCGCTGAAGACAGAGAAAGCCAGTGTGAGAATGAATTGATACAACACATGCAGAAAAAAACCACATCCTTTGCTCATACTGATAGAAACCTCTTGTCTCTGCTAAGGTGTACATGTACAGAATGCAAGCATGAGAAAAGGACTGGAAAGGAGCCATTCAAGGCTGAAGATCAGTAAAATTCAGCTATTTTTATTGTGTCTGCTGCTTTGCCACCAGAATTTATGGAGGACTTTGAGTCACACCATCCATCATAGACAAATGCTGAAAAGACAGAAGATGGAACTGTGCTGTTCTCAAAAAGCAAACATTCAAGCACATCACATGAATTCTTTTTGCGCACAGCTATTTTTGCTTTTCCTTCCTTCATTATAATAATAATCTGTAGCTCCTTATGCCCATGTCTTCAGAGCCTGAATTTGAAAGGCCCCTTAACTGTTACACAACTACATACAGACCCACTCTTCTTTCATTGCATCTGATCCAGCCAAAAGCTAATCATATGCATCCTAGAAGCCCACTAATGATCTTATTAATATATGTGAGTGTTCTCATATACCTATACGCACAGCTATGTCTTCAGACTTCGCAGAGTCACTGATGACTAGATCAGACACTGCTTAGCAAAACTGTGAGGGTCAGATTTTATTTTTCCTTAGAAAAACTGTCATCCTGATAAACACACAGGCTGCAAGTTGAACCAAGCACGCACACCTGATTACTGAATTGCTGGTGATAAGGAATCATAATAGACATTTGTTTGATGGATAATTCCAAATATACTGGTAAAATGCACACCGTGAGCACATTTCATTTGATTGTTTCCATCATACTCGGTGACTTTTAATTAGGGGATGCCCGAACAAACAAAGCAATGTTTGCTGGAGCTGATCGAAAAGATAGCTCTACCTAATATAAAATACTATGTCAACTAATATTAGTGAAAAGCAAACATCCAAGTCTCTTTCTGTCTCTGCAATCAGCTTGTTAAAAGCTGGAACTGACTGCCACAATCTCCACTTCAAGGAAAGAAGGAGTGATCTCTCCTGAGCCCCCACAGCTGCCAACTCTGCCTTTGCTATAAACTACATGTGAACTAACCAGTCCCATACAACGGTTTGGTTAAGTTAAGCCTTGGCTCCAACCCACATACGTGCAAGACTGGGCAACAATGCTGAGACAGAAAAAAAAGCCCTACAGAATACTGTGTTAACTGAAATGTCTAACTGGTACTATGTGGAAATACAGGCAAGTACATCCTTCAAAATAAAACCAGAAACAAACACAGTAATGTGATAAAAGATTTAAGAACAGTGGGATGAATAACAGCAGAAATAGATGTCAGTATGACTTATGAGGAAGCACACCTGAAAAACACTACGCTAAAACCTCAGGTAAGATTGGTAACACAGCCAGATAAGTAACTTTATTTAACTGTCTTGTTCGTAAAAGGACCAAGTATGCAGCTAGAGATATTAGGGAGCTATTGTTGAAGGTTAACTAACAAATAAAGACTATTGGGAGTGGATATTTGAAATGGTTTGTCATTAAAAAAAGAAGACTGGAGAAAAAAGAATGGAGGAGCCCACAGCTGCTCTTGTACTTCCCATTCATAGATCTTATACACACGTTAAGTCAAGAAGAGACAAGGAGAAAATACTGCTTTTTAGCAAAGATGTTCAGGATCTATTTTGATCAATGTGTGTGGAAAATGACATAATGATAAAAAGGGCCGTCTTCCCACATCACTAATATATACTGCTATTGAACAGCTCTATTTTCCATGACTGGACGTTAAAGTGTAACGCAGTAGGCACCCCTTACTATGCTATTGGACTTTAAATCACAATTGAAAGCACTACTTTTAATCCACTAACAGGTATATGGAATAGTGTGTACTGCTACTTACGCTTCTTAGATGTAACCTCATAGTCTTAGTGCTCATAACTGAGAAGCAGACAGATAAACTTCCAACTCTGAAGCTATTTATGGATATAACAGAAACATGTCAAGAAAAACAGCATGTAGGATATATATATATATATATATATATGGCTCATATAGGCCTCTTTTTTCCCTCTGTTCCTCAGGAATTAACCCATTAACAGTATTACCTTTTTTTTTTTTTTTTTTTTG
>NW_020799100.1:19495694-19513360 GCF_003259725.1 Athene cunicularia | reverse complement strand
TGGGGGGGGGAAGGGGGCAGGTCGTGTGCACAGACAAAATATTTCTGCTTTTACTTATATTAGGGCTGTTCTTCTACTGGTTTCTTGCTTTTTGCGTAGTGTTCTCATTCTAGACTCCAGCCTTACCACAAGACAATTGAAGGCCAACCAACCCCATGAACATGCCTGCACACAGCTTCCTGCTGCAAACTTGCACCTTTATAGGTCACAGATTATTTTATCAGGGAAATATAAACGACCTTGGACTCTGAGCACTATTCTACAAATAGTCCTTAAATCAAGATATCACGTGAATTGTGCATTTTTCTAAGACTCCTACTCTCTAGGCCATTGGATTTGCACTTTACTTCCTATTATTACTTTTTTTTTATTAAGGAAACTTAAATCCTGTTGAGAAGAACTTATTTAGGTTGAGCTGTCACCTTTAGCTTCAGAACATTAAGTCTTGACAAATGCTTCTTTTGAAGTCTGACACCTGTTTCTTTGGCATTTCCCACTTTCAGGAACTCACTAGACTATAATAATACTCAGCACAGCAGAAGTGAAAAGCATGAATTAAAGCAGAAATGCTTTCAGACGTGAAAGAGCAGTACAAAAGAGCATCCCTTTGCTCAGGTTTCCTCAGTAGTTTCGATAGGACCTCAGGAGAGCTCATCTCAAAGCTGTATGTTTTTTTCATTAATGGGAATCTAATGCCCATGAAACAAGCCAGATTAGCTGCCCCAGAGACCAGACAATCCTATCGGAAAACAGAGACAGATAACAGGTTGCTCTGCAGATACTTTCAGAAGTACAAGGAAACGTTCTTATTATTAGACCTTCTCTTAGGCCAAATATCAGGTTTTTTGCTCTTGCTGTAACTGAAATGCTTGAGGGGAATGTTTCTAACTTACTCTGACATGTGAGTCTGTTAGATTTTCCGTTACATTCGGCTTCATGAAGATTTTGATATGAAATTTCTTCAAATATTAATTTGTCAGTTTGGGGGTTCTACATCTAGAAAGGAGTCCATAACCCACTTAAAATGAAAACAACTCTCATTAACACTCTCTAGTCTAAGAGTACACCTACAGGACCAGATCTACAATTTACCCCTGCTGTGTATTTAGACACCATAGCTATGCTTTCTCTTTTTATTCTGTGGAGTTTCAGGTACGATTTTTTTCTGAGCAGAGACTGAGGAATATACTTATTAGGAACCGGGTACTTGAATTAATTCCTTTGAAAAATCTACCTCCTCTGGATGTATCAAAACCTGCTTATGCAGTATATTTTTTCTATGGCCAACAACAAATTCAGTCCCTTTTTGTGAAAACTTCATCATGGTGGAATATATGTTCAGTTGTATCCTGAAAACTGTAAGAATCATATACAAAACCTGTTAGATTTATGTCATCGAAGGGATGTCAAAACCCCATTCAAAACTATATTACAGACAACATTGCAATGATCCCTGAATTCTATACTAAAAATTTACTAAAATGTATAAACAACCTTTTAGGACAGCTTCATAAAGCAGCAATCTTTCTAATCAAACTGACCAACTTTCATAATTGTATTTTACAACAATTTTAAGCAGTGTTTATACCTACTGGGGATTTTGTTTAGCCAGGGCTGGCACATTCCTTATAACTGTTTTAAACTTTTCCCAGAGTTGCTAATCTTTACCCGACCCGGCTGGAATATTTCATGTAAGGCTTTGCCTTAGAATGACACTTTGGTAGCGATTTAGCTCCAACATTCCAGGCAATTCTGAAATTAAGATTAAAGAGCAAATGAATTTGTGGAATAGATGTGCAAGTATTCAGTAAAAAGCTGCAGTGCAGGGCTCCCCAGATGGCTGTTTCAGGGGCAGCTCAAAGGAAACACAAACTCCCCGCCATCAAGAGCATCGGCGATGCAGCGCGGCGGCGGCTCCTCACACCCAGCAGCAGCCAGCAGGACCCTTCACTGCCGTAAGCTTCAGAGAGATCAGCCCTGCAGATCCTTTAGTTACACATCGACAATCAACCAGGTTGTGCAGAAGGAAAGAAACCCTTTTCCATGTGCAACTTCATAACATAGCCATCGTGGCTGACAGAGACCTGACCATTTCCTTGCCCCACGCCATGATGCACCCGCAGCAGGGGGGTTTCTGGTCTCCCCAGTGCAGTGGGATGCACGTGGCGTGGCTCTTGGGTGTATGTTCACACACGGGATCCCAAACAAATCCCCTCTGAGCCTGCTGGGGGGTTACTCGGTTGTTCCTAGCAGGCCGTATGTGACAGATTACCATCTGAAGACGCCCACTCTACCACCTTTGAATGTTAACTTTTCAGTCCTAAATTTTCATGCATATATATTTATACACACGGAGAGGTCACTGTTCTTATTTATGTGGGTAGATGTGAAATGTAAATTTTTGCAGTTGGCAGATGCACACATTAGGAAAACTGAGCACATTAAAAAAAGCTAACGATTAGAAAATTATACAAACATATACACTCGGTGTATATATTTATGAAGTTAAGAATCAAATCTCCTAAACTATTAAGATATATGAAAACTTTATGTAAGTAAAATATATTATTAATTACATGCAGATTTAGGACACTGAAAAAATTGTCATCATTTATAAACCAGTTATAGCTTTAATTTTTAGTGTTTCCTAAACTCATTACTTTCCTGTATTTAATAGACTAAATGAGGTGTTACATATAAATATGAAAGCACACGTGACAATAATTCTGTTTGGGCATGGCTGCTGTAGTGATTTTACAACGTTGTTTTACAACTGATGTTGCAATGTTGCTCATACATCATTTCAAGTGTAAGTGTAGCGTCAGAGCAACTCAACCCCCACCCTTCATTGCTGCATTTCTAGTGGGAAACAGATTCTGAGGTCTTACAGACTAGGAGCTTCTTAAAGGTAGTCAAATGGTTTTTGTTATCTTTTCAGACATACATTCCCCAAAACTGTGTCTCTCCTTTTAAAATCACTGTATAAATTCCCAGCGCGTGCCCACAGCCGTGTGCATCACGGCTAAGCAGTGTTGCAACTGTGGTGTTGCAGGCAGGGCCATAAGGCCGATTTCATTATGCAGCTGTGTGCTTCAGCTTTTACTTAACATTACCAGTTCTTAACCAGTGGGCTTAGATTTACCTTGCCGGACAGATGATTTAAAGAAAAGTACATCCCTTCTTAATTAGCTGAATGATCTACAGTGCATTTCATGCCTGAACAAATATAATTGAAACAACTGAAGTCATATTAGCCATGCAGAAAATAATCAAACTAATGGCTCGGCTCTTGGTGAAAACTGGTCGCTTTTCTAATTTTGCAATGAAAATTAAAAATCAGCAATGCTGTAGAGCATTGACACCAGCATTGGTGTATTTACAGTACAAATGACTATTCTAAGTTATGCAGTTTGCTAGAAGACATGCCCAAAATTATACTCAAAGCAAGCAACAATCATAATTAAGACAGATATTTCTCATACTTCCAGCCCTTATCAGAAGAGTCTGGAATACAAAATTAATAATCAAACATTAATCTTTGATAGAGAAAAAAAAAGAATAATAAGACATCTAGAAACAAGTGAATAAATTATTCTCAAGCTTATGTTATTCTGCAAAAGATAAAATAATGAAATGTGGATTGAAGAACCGCTATCTCTCCGTCAGAGTCAGGGCATGTGAAACATCCTTTCATTACCACAAGGTTTTGGTACCTGCATACTTTTTTGACATCTATAATATATATAAAGCATATCAATACAGCACTGAATAATGCTGTTTTGAATCACTAGGGAGCATGATAGGCTGCTGAAATGCTGGGTTGACAGGTTGAAAGGTTGACATCTGGGTGATTCCCCCAGCCCCTCCCAAAGGGGGGTGAGTTTCCCTTTAGGCTTCCCCCCAGGGTGGGGCGGCCTGGCAGACAGAGCCATTGGGTAAAGGAGCCCCAGGGGTCCCACATTAAGGAAACAAGGGTCAGGTGTCCCACTGAGGGATAACAGCTGGGACCCCTCGCAGGAGGGGCAGTGTCTGTCTGTGAGGTGGGTGCCCTGTGCAGAGTTCCCTGTCGGGGAAGGATCCTCCCACCTCCCTGGGACTGGGCTCCGGTCAGGTCTGGCTTTTGTAAACACGGGCTGTGTGGAGATTCAGTGTGTGGCTTTCTTGGTCTTATGTGTTTGGCTTGTTGACCTGGTTGTCTCCCATCCCTTCTCTGGGAGACTGCATGTCACCATTTATCCCACCCATTGTTGGTTGTGCGGTGTCGTTGTTGGGGTCAGTGGGATTGGTGTCGATTATGTTTAATCTGACTGACTTGTTTGTACCCCCAGCGCTCACCCATGTACTGACCCTTCTGTATCTATTACAATTTGGTTATTGGTTCATCTTTATGCTGGCTGTGTCCTTCATGCTAGGCCTAATAATTGGCAAAACAGCTGCAGAGGTAAAATGCATCCAGTAGGGTTTGGAAATTGTAAGAGCATGAAGAATCTGCAGCCATAAAATGCTTGAAGTGGAGAGGGAAGAGCAGTGGGCACGGAGCTGAGCAGCGTGGGAGCCAGAAGCAGGTCCTGACACTGAAGCAAAACACTCTCTGTGCCTCGTGCCCTGGTGAGACACGAGGTTCAGAGGCAGGGGTGAAGGCAACGGGTTACTCATCACACCCCCAAGTGGGTTTTGGTTTGGAGTCGGCGCCGCGCAGTGGGTGCCAGGCTGTCTGCAGGAGGTGCCCTGTGACGGCTCTGGGGGCTCCTGGGGTCCGCTGCGGGGAGCTGCCGCTGGTCACTGCACCCGAGGGTTCCCCGTACCCAGCGGGAGCAGGAGCTGCTGCACTGGGGTAAGCACCGCGGAGCTGTGTCTCGCTTTTGTGTGAAGCAGTCGCTGCCACTGAATCCCTACACGGCGTTCAAAATCCAGCCATCTCCCTAATGATTTGGTAATAACTTGGAACTGCTTCATATGAAAGAGAAGAGGCATAGCATATTGTGATATATTGCCTCCCTCAGTGCTCAGGAAGTGTGGGGGCAGAAAGACAGCTGTCAGGGACATCAGAGCTGGAGCTGGGCCTTACTGACCCCTGAAGATATGGGGGGGGGAGAGGGGGGCCCACAGGGTCTCAAGGCAAAGGCAAGACACTGACCAAGATGAGTGGAAAGCAGAAAAAAAGACAATGCAGATGTTGGGAGATCAGAGAATGTTTGCGGGTGATAATGACAGCAAGTAGCCATATCTGGCAGCGGGGGGGGTTGCAGTGTATTTTAAGATACTTTTGGAGCTGACATTATCTGAGGGCTAATGGACAAGGCAGAAAGGATACCCAAAGTGGCAGCAATACTTTTATCTCCTATGACAAGTTCGTTTGAAGATTTCTATAAACATGCCAATTCTAATTTTTTTTTGTTTGTACCTATACATTATTTTTCAAAAATTTTAAGTCTACACAAGCTCTAAATATGCTAGTGTTCACATGTATTATTCATGTTTACAGTCAAATGTATCATTATTTCAGTGTACATGAGTTGTACAACCAGCATTAACTTTGCGGAGGATATTTTGAACTGATAGAGAGGCTACTTACAAATACAAATAACAGCAATAATCCACTTTGTATTATAGAAGCTTTAAAATATTACACTGTTCCAAAGGGGAAGAGGAAACTTAAAAAATGTCTTCTGTGAAACTATTTGTGAAATCTAAATCAATGTCATACATAAGAAGGCACAGAAGTTCAAATAAATCAATCAAAAAATAGTTGAAAATCCGTGTCATATTTTGCCTATCATGATCATTCTGCTGCATTCTTAGCTCTATAGCAGCATTTGGATGACACATAACTAGAGCTGAGTACTTTGTAATGAATAATTTATTTCACCAATTTTGCCTTTTTTTTTTTTTTTTCTGTGACATATCCATGAATAAACAGATCACGATTTTCTTTATTCGTAATTCAAAGTTCTCTGACAGTCCCTCCTCAACCTGCTTCCCTTTGCAGTGTTTATATTGCTTACATGGATATTCCAGATTTTTGAAGTTGGGAAGGGTTAGAAAACAGAGCTATGTAGTTTAGTTGTGCCTGGTCATATACCATTGTTTCTATTCCCCAGCTGGACTCTTCTGAAGTAATTGGGTGTGAACGTTCATGAAGAATAAATTAGACTTTGCTTTTTTGGATCCTGAATGTAAAACCAACCCTCTCTGCGCACTGGCACCAATAAAACGCAGAAGAAACTCCATAGAAAGCTGACACACAAAAGGCATGAGCACAGCTGAAAGGAATTCATTTAAAAATTCATATGAATATTCATAGGGATTTTTTTCTTTTTGCAGTATGTTCTCAAACTAAACGTTATGAAAACCTTTTTCCTTAGTACATTCAACTCGGGTCTGTTCACCTGTTCTTGCTAAGGCCATTGGGAACTCTAGTGGTTGGAAGGAAGGACAAACTTGGGGCTCTTATAGGTCGGAAGTTCAGTCACTCTTTTTTTTGGACTCAAGCCTAAAAGTGTCATTTTTTTTTTCTATTTTCTAGTTGGGCTCTTCTATCAAAGAAAGCAGTGAAAATTTTGGAAGGCTCAAGCTGAAAGGTAAAGCAGGGCTGTTTCCTGGGTGGGCTCACGGAGAGGTAGGGGGGGAAACACCCTTCCTTGTGTTTCCTTCCTCAGTTCCTGCCACCATGGCAGCATTTTCCTGCTGCAGAATAATCAGTCATTTAATATTTTGATGGCAATTTTGTTATGTGTGAAGCACAGATCTCTCTATGCCCCGTCGGGAGGCAGCGCAGAAATACATCATTCACCTTAGTCAAAGGGAGGCACTACGCATTCCCCATATGCCTTGCTACCTCTGCTTGGTAGGTGCCGAAGGGAAGAGAAGCAGCCCTAGATTTCTTTTAACAGTTATCACACTTTAGATAGATTTCTCAGGGATTACAGGCTTAGAAAAGTCAAAATCCATTCTGAGAGAGGTCTATACTACTAAATATAATATACTCTTAGCACAAAGTAAGTTTAAAGATAGACAAAGTAAAACAGCTGGGATAAAAATTTAAGTCAGAAGTTACGTTCCACGAGCAGAAGTAATGCTTAAGGCTGTTTTGCATCAGAACATTTGAAGCACATTGTTTCCTACCCTACTTCGAAGAAATGTTTAGGGATTTTATTAACATAAAACAAGATAGTGAGAGCAAATTTGATATCAATTAACATACTAATTAAATGTCACTTAGTAGTTTTAGCAATTACTTGATATTTAATTAACCACTTTAATACCTTGGGAGATCCAGATTATTGTACATGTAATCAAAGGGCAATTCTTCTGACCCTGTGGGTATATGCTGCATGTCAAGACAATCTGTAGATAGCAACAAAAAATAACTTTATGCACTGTGACCCCAGGTACGCTGAGTTGCTGTGTACCCAGGAGATTAATTTACTAATTTGAATGCACTAAGTATCAGTTAAAAAGCTTAAACACACCTCAAGTGATTAGGGACCTACACAAACAACATGAGCAACCTGCAAAATATCAATTATTTTAGTTCAAGCCACATTTTAAATTCATACTGCAAAATTGTCTTGGCATTTATGAAACTTGTATTCGCCATCAGGTCCTTTTATTTTTAGCAAACAGCTGAAAGGGTAGGAGAGTAAAGAAGTAAATATTTTTTTTGAAAAAAAATTACTTAAGGAGAGCAAATACATACCTGAAGTCTGGACCGTATTCACAAAGAGGCACCATCTTTAGCACAAGGGAGATTTCCTGGTGGACCATTTCTGTACTGGTTTTAGGAAAAAAAAGTCTTAGTCACTCACAAACCAGGCATGATCTCTGACTGTTGAACTGCCCTCTCCTACAGATAAGTCTCCTTCCTCCTACTTCTTTTGGAGCTGTGTCTGTGTCACTTGGCTCATGCTGTCATATCGCACCATACTGCCAGGGACTACCCATGACAATCCGCAGTAGTCTCATGACTACTACAGCTAGAGTTTTATTCGCTCTTTTTACGTGGCTCCTACTTTTCTAAACAGACATTAACAAATATTAACTCTCATTTTTAATCTCATGCTTGTAAATCCAGCAACATTCCCTCTGCTTTTGATTGCTCTGTTATTTATGCTTCTGTTTCTCCCTGTGTATGTCAATATGGAGAAACTGGACAAAGTAACCTTTCTGTTCCCATTGTGGCTCTTTTCCATTTGCCATACAAGAAAACAGAACTGCATTTATCTTTAAAAAAAAAATACATCCTTTCCTACGTTTGTGTTTTCAGTTATTTTTTCACTTGTCTCTGTCTCGTTTCTATATTCACTAAATCTTTTTATTTACGATGTATCTTCCTCTCTCTCTCTCGGGTCAGATACCCATCCCTCTCACTCCACCAAACCCAATCTAAGTCTCTACTGGTCTCTCTTTGAAGTAGAAATAGAGCACGAATGCTCCTTCCTCCTCCCTGTTCACCTATCAGCCACCTTAAACAGCTAGTGACATGCCATTTACTTAAAATCTTTTCCCCCTTTTGATTTCCTGGTTTTGTTCTCCCTTGGTTCCCCCGAAACATGTCTGATTGATCCTTCAGAGCATATTTATCAGTCTTCTTCCATTTATGGGTGTGGACTGCACAGATTTCATTCAAATTCCTGTGGGGCCCTCTCTTGACATAACCCATACCAAGGAGATTGAAAAGTGCTTGAATGCTTCAACCTTTAAAAGGATTTGCTTGTAATTTTAGATGTATGAAGTGAGTTGATCTCATTCAGAGTTTACGAAGGCTGTTCCTTTCTTAACTCTAGTTTCTTAACCAGAGTAGATTTAAAGCAAATGGAGAGGTTGGTTTGGCATTTTCTGAGCTTCATTTTCCCCTGGAATTTAAAAAAGAAAATAAAAATCCCATCAAAATCTTTACGTTCAACGAAACCATGTCAGTGTCAATTAAATTTTGTTTCAAGGATAAAAAATAAATCATTCAACCTGTATTTCTGAATTTAATTAGAAGACCCACAATAGTGCAGCACAAGCTCATCAAATGTTTTGAGGTTTTAAGTATAAAATACTTTATTTTTAAATGTAGCTTTGTAATACACAGATTAAAAAAAAATGTCAACTCCACAATATGGATTTTTAAGCTTTGTTTCATGCAAAATTTAAATTTGCTTTATTTCTATCCCAGTCTGAAATGGAAATGATTTTTCATCCTGCGCAAAGGAACAGCGCTTTACTTCGTGTTAGGTAATGCACTAACCAGGCTGAATTTCACTTCCTTGCAAAGAAGAAAGTTTTACACCTTTAAAATATAAATGTAACTCTGGTGCAAGCATGAAGAGGAGAATAAACTTCTTGCAGAGCAATGGTAAGAACTAATTGAGAAACTCTATCTATTGCTTAGTTTGATTTGCTTTTATTTGTCTAATTTTCTCTCGAGGGTATCCTGAGACCACTGCTGGAAGAGGAATGACAAAGGCGCTGATGAACTGTTGTCCTGGGGGAGTTTCACACAGATCAGCAAATACAAACCTAACCTACCAGATAGCATCGCACCAACAGAGTGCTGGCAGAGTGCTTCAGACCACCTGCTTTCAGGAGTATCCCATTCCCCTAGTTTCAATTAAGGCCATATCTGCTCTCCGTTGTCAAACAGCAGATATTGCAAGCTTAAGATGCCCAGTAACATCCCAGACTAGTATTGCTATATATTAGCATCTAAAATATATTTATTTCAGTGAAGCTGATAACTGAGGAACACATTTTCCCACTATTAACAGCATTATAAAATATATGTAAATGCTGGAATTGGAAGCAAATACATAAGCAAACAGTAGTTTATTGAAATAAAATAAACACCTAATTCTTATACAGCACTTTTTATCATTACATTTCAAACTACAAACAAGATCACTGTGACAGTTGACGGTTTTCTTGCATGATTCTGTTGGCGCATACACAGATGCTGTAAGCATAGCTAATCTTCAAAAAATTCTCTTCTTTGATGGAAAGGCTTAGTAAATGCTTCCATCAATACATCCTTGAAATTTCTGGCCACTCAATCTTATCCCTATTTTATTGTCAACGTATCACATCACCAAAACTGTAACTCCTTCTTTATGCAGCATCTACAACCATTTTTATATAGCTTAAAAATAGTAATTATAATACCTGGGTATTTACTTCATAAAGTGAAAAAAGGAAGCTTGAACGCTATTCGGGGACTTGTCGTTTTGCATGTACCAGATACACTTCAGCCTCCAAGCAATGCTTATAGACAGAAAATCATTCTAATGATTATTTATCCAGATACCTCTCTATCTTATTTAAACCTATATTTACCAATATGCTTATACTTTAATAATATTCTGGGAAAGAAAAAAAATAACCACAACAACTCACATTAAAATTACCACAGGGGTTGAGGATTTTGCCTGGAGGAAATAAATACTATAGTCTTTAATCAAAAAAAGGCAGTGTTACAAAAGGATTAATTTCGGATCAGAACATATCATGAGTTAGATATTTTTCTGTCCCAGCTGAGAGTAGTAATTGGAAAATCATAGTTTACACAAAAAAAATAATTATTTTCTTATGATCTGCTTTTCTTTCATGAAGCCTTGCATCTTCATCACTCAATTAGAATCTGAGAGATTAGGGGACTCAATATATACTAGATTAAAGGTCACCTATTATTACAGACAAGATTTAATTACAATATTTACATAAATTCCTTACCAGCCATAGGGTTTAAGCTGCTCGTACATCTTCAGCATACTAAAAAGAGACAGGATATTCATTAGTTGCACTATGGGAAAAAGTAAGCAGTAACCTAAAATCAGAGTAAAACTCTGCTCTATAGCTTTTTTTTAAAAGAAAAAAATTAGGAAATGTTGGTGGTTGAAAAACTGTAGATTAAATCTTATTCCATTACAGAGAGTAAAAGTTAGCTTGATTGCACTGCTGTAAGAACTTCCTAGGGGAAATTAAACTTGATAATCTCAAGGTGTTTCCCAGAAGACATCATGCATTCGGTAATGTTCATTATAGTTTGCAGAATACCAGATAGAATTTAAAGTGAAGACTCCTAAGGTTTAATCAATATAGACATTCTAAATTGTTCACAGTATAAAGCCCTGATTATGAAACAAAGATGTGGTTAAAAGGGAAGCCACAGTACTTTAGGTGGATTTTTTTTTTTTTCTTTCTGTATAAACTGATTGGTTCACAGCTAAAGTGAATAGTGAGTGCCAAATCTCAAAAACAATTTTTGTAGCAGCATCATAGAGTGGTTCATTAAGCTCCTGGGACTTCTAGAGCACTGCCTGTTTTCAGCGAATGATTCTTAAAACCAGGTAGCAAATATTTTTGGAGATTACTTGTTACAAGATATAAACCTACACGTTACTATTACAAATCATTAAGAAGCCATTACAAAACAGATTTTAAATGTTCCCTTTGGAAGACCGTGAAGAGTATGAAGATTTCAATTTGAAAAAACCCCTCCTTGCTCTCTGCTACCTGTCCAAGTTTGAAAGCAAGAAATAAAAGAATATACAGCATAAACTGATATTGGTATTTGTTATCATCTGGTGATATACTCGTAGGACAGTCAGTAAAGGACTGAAATGACACATTAGCACAAAGAAAATGAATCTTCAATTTTGATTAAATGAGTTTTCAGCATCTGTGTCATCTTTAGATAAAAGAAGTTGCCAAATTGCTAATTACAAAAAATAATCCAGAGGAGCAGGTTTCAGTGCTGGTAAGGAAAAACTGCCTAAGAACAAATGATTTCAGCTAAAGCCAAAGAGGATACTGACCCTCTCAAATCTTCAGTAGCTTGGACAAAGATCAAGGGGGGTTTTTTAGGACTAAGAGAAGGACCTGGAATTAAAAAAATACTGTGGCTGGAAACAATTTTTTGAGTGAGCCAGGGCTGGATTTATGGTTCTTCACCATCTGGTGCTGGCTAGATGACATCTATTCAGCACAAAAGAGAGATGATGCCCCCTAATTTTATATGGGTACATATGTCTTCCCATTCCTTTGATATACAAGGGATAATCAAGCTTGAAAATTCAAACAACTCTATCAGTAAAGGCCCATGAGATGGATAGTAATGAATTAAAAATTCCGGGGAGCATTTTGAAAAAAAATTATTTTTTCAGAGCCATTAGCTCTTTTGAGTTAACTGGGATCTGGAACGAGGCTCTGCAGGATTCATCCTATTTCAAAAAATAATTGCACTTCTCTGTAGTGTGTCTGTTCATGATTCTGGTCTTTCTGTGCTTCCTTAAGGAGGAGGCGAAAGGTTAATTTTTCATTGGTCTTCAGACCATGAGGAGAGTCACCGCTGTCTTCTAATGTGCTCAAAATAAAAGGTATCCCTTCCTACGACTTCTTTCTTTTCTACTCCCACATCTATGGGAGACCTTCTGTTGTCACAAGAAATTGGGTCCTCCAAGCGGTTTCTGTGACACTGATAGGCTGGCACAGGAGAACCTGAAATGGAGCTGCACAAGCAATGAAGAAAAAAATGCACTACTGATGTCAGATTTGCCCTTTTCAGTAGATTTAAATTTTAATAAAAGAACACAACTATCTATCTCATCTCTCATGAATTCATGGCAGAAGTGTGGCCTGAAGCATCCATTCATTAGGTGGTGAAATAATTGGGAAATACATTTTTTTCTTTCCTAATAAACAACATTAGTTTGCGTACATTTCCTGGATGTTTAAAGGTAATTGAATAAACTCAACTTTATTGACTAATCCTATTTTTGTAGGAGGAGCTTTTTATTTTTACCTTTTTATAGATAAAAGATCTAGTGAAGAGGGTTTGATTACCAAAGCATTCCACAGGAAAAGAAAACACTTAAAAGAAAATGTATATTAAAAATTCATTGTATTTGGAAGAAACTGATATTAACAACTTCTCAGACCTAGTCCTTGCTTGTCCTTTCCCGGTGACTTTGGATCAGAAAATTATGACTTCCATAATTAAAAAGTCTGAGGTGCTTCAGAAAAGAAAGTATGAAATGTTCTGCTGAATCTCTCCTAGAGAGCACAGTTGAAACAGCAGGTCGTTTTGTTCAAGAGAAAATAAATTCTGCTGAGCTAAACTCAAGAATAAGTAAAATAACATTACTGACTGAACTTCAAGATCAGAAGGTAATGCTAGTTCTTGAACAGAGAAATAAATTGCTACTTCAGTGGAAAGAGGCCACTTCATTTGGCAATCGGATTTCTTAGCCAGCATTTGTCACGCAACACTTTAATTGCCACTAAAAGAAGACAGACCCTAAAATTTACATGGTGTGCACATCAGAATCAATACAACAAAATTTTATAAGAAAATATTCTCTACTAATTAAAAAAAACCCCACTCACCTTTATTTAAGTCATGGCAAAACCGACAAAAGAAAAGAACTTCAGAGTAAATATCTGCCTTTTCCATAACTCATTTTCCATGCACTGATTCAGTAGCTCATTTGTAATTGTCACCTGATCTGACATCTTGACGGAATTTACTGTAAAACAGATTAAAATGATGTGGCAGCCTTATTGCTCTATTTCCCTGCTTTTCTTCTGTTGCCGTTGCATCTCGGATATTATTCAAACATACTCTCTTAGCACATCATCTTGTCTCTTAAATAGGTGTGTGCAAGCTGAGAGTATAAACAGTGACAGGTTATTTAAAATATGAATACAGTGATTTATAAGCATACTTTATGATTATTATCTTATACATGGCCTTAGAGACTTTACATATAATTATTAAGGTAGGCAATTACTCTTTCTAATCACTTTTAAGAATTGCCTGCTAACTTAAAAAGCAATGTAAACTTAAGTATCTTACTCAACCAGTGTCTCATTATGAATTCTGAAGCTACAATTCCAAGCTTATATGTATGAAACAGTTAAGATCAATAACAGAATTAACTTCCTTAAAATAAATATTTCATTCCTTTTCCTTTTCAGATGAAGCTGTCAATACAATCAATGTAAAATAAAGCAGACAGTGCCAGAATTTAGAAACCACTGGAATGTGAAATGTCCACAATCTCTACCACCGTGCAATGTAAGAGTTTAGATAACACCTGATATTTTTTTCCTTGTAGAAACTTCAGAAGGTTCTGTTTCCAAGTCTTTCATCCAGTTAGAAGTCCCAAGATTAAAACTTTGACATTTATTTGGCCGTTTATTAAATGGGAGCTATAGGTATACTCCAATATATCTTTGAGCAATTCATCCCAATGAATGGGAAGAGGTTCTGGTGTTCTATAAATCACAGTGGAGAAAGTATTATCAACTATGCCAATTGCTCCAGTCTGTTATAGGAAAAACGATTTTATTTTTCTAAATCAAAAGAATGAACCTATAAATGTATTTAGATAAATGGTTTATTTATGAATTATATAAATTGTGTATATTAAAATGTAACATATATACGAATATATAAGGAGATGGGTCAATGACAAGTGCACTATATACACACACACACACACACACACGTATTTCTGATCAAGACAAGACTTGTTAGTTAGTCCTGCAGTTAAGTGGAAATGTTTTTAGAAATAGCTTTGGTACAAGCATCTGCAAAATTTATAATGAGCAAGAAAAATGAAACTCAAAACCATTTTAAACTAAGTTTCTTAACATTATCACAGGAGGCAATTAAAAAAAAAATAAAAAGGCAAGCTTAGCAAGTTTCTTATTTCAGTACCTAACAATACAGGGTCTATTTATAACCTGGCTGCAGAAGAGCATAGGAAAGTACTCTTTGACATTAGCCCACCTTTCCAGTTTCAAAGACACATGGAAGAAACAGTGGACAGCAGAGAATTCTTATACCAAAAAATGAGTTTTATGTAAGAAATTAAAAAAAAATATTTGCTTTGCCTGTGATTGTCTCTTTTTACCTGGACTGATGTAAATGAACAACACTTCATGGAGTTTCACGGTGTAAGATGAATGAGAGTGATTAAAAGGAACTATCATCCAAAAAAACCCCATTGAAGATGATTATATATTCACCATTACTAGGGAAAAAAGACAAAACTATTTGGTATATAAAAAAATCTTTCTTATAGGTCTAGTGCTGCCCATTCTACCAATTTAACAAAGCTCATAAATAACATTAAACAATAGATTCACATACTATACTGGTATAGGGAAAGGAGTGAGGCATTTTTCAAGTCTTAGAAAAAATCTGTTGCTATTGGCATATTTAAACACATCTCTTCACAAGTCTTGAACTCCAGGCACAAAATTACCATTGTGAATGATTTTCCTGAATTCAAGTCCATAGGATGCTACAGAACTGAAGTAGATTAAAATTAACACATTACTTTTCACAGGTATCAGTATTCAGTGAAACTCAAAATGAAAACCCACATATTTTTCTGTTTAAAAGTTAAGAAAGAGAAAGTAAAAGCAAAACCAGTCAGATATTACAATGGTGAGACATAAACAGTCGACATTCCCAGCAGTCTGCTAAGACCTGCACTCTTTGACACACTCAAACGACAGAGTATGGACAGCAGTCAACTTTTTATCGTTTCTTCACACAAGACCTAAGGCGTCACATACAGTCAAAAGCTAAGCTCAAAGAAGCGCAAAAATTAAGGTGGTTCTCTGTATAACAGCTGATGGTAAATCTTGACAAAGGATGTTCCACATACAGAAAATATGCACGAATAGAACTGAAGATTGGCGGTTAGTTGGAGAAGGTCTCTGTTATACTGGATTATCTGGGGAATAATTTACCTTTTCGATGAGTGTCCATGGAAGTTACCACTGGAGAGATGGCACAGGGTTAGAATGACCTCTGATACAAATCGCTGCAGCTGTGGTATAAATACGAGCAATAAGCATTACAATTAAATTGTTAAATTTAAAGTTTAAATTTAAAGTTAAACCAAGAGATGAGATTTACCTACATACTCCAGTAAATGAAACAATCCAGGAACCATTTTCAGGCCCTCGGGTCAACTAACAGGCATGGCTTGTTTCCACTCAGCCCAATTCTTCTGTCCCCAAAGCAGGGCAGTCCTTCCCAGCTGCCTACCGGGGGGGTGGTTGCTGGCCTGTGGTAATCCCCAAACCATGCTCAAGCATCACGGAGCGGATGCTAGTGAAGTCATCATGAGCAGAAAATATGCCAGCAATTAACAATGTCACAGTCTGAACAAGAGTGCTCACGGCTGGTACGGATGCAGCCGTCACACCTAACAGCCCATCAGTGTCAAAGGCACACAGACTTTTGAGACACCAAGCTTTTGCCGTAGGCCTTGGATCCAGCATGGACCTGCACATATTAGAAGAGGGCTTTGCTTGTGAAGGTGAAATTTCAAATACTTGTTATCCAAGTTAGAACCTACCTAAGGGGAAAAAACCCACCCACATCATTCCGCTGCAGCAAGAATAAACTAGAGCTTGCTAATTATTATGACTGACATATCGTAATTCAATAACTTACTTTCTACATAAAATCAACCCTTCACTATACAAAACCATCAGTGGGACTAACAAATGATTCCAAACTGTAAAAAGCTTCATTGCTGATCTAATTATGCTCTGCTTCTCGCAGCTCTGGGAAGTGCAGAATAATCAGAGCACAGCAGGCAGCAGCTCTGAATCCTCCCTCCCTCGCAGCCAGCCCCTTCATGCTTTGATGGGCAGGGAGAGGCCCCTGAGCAGCAGTGGTACCTCAGCACATCAGCCTCCTCTGAACGGGGCCCTGCTTTTAGGTAATTCTGTCTCCTTTATGCCCTTTAAGTAGAATAAACCAAAGCAGGTCTAGGTGCAGCCCAGTGAGGTGGTGGAAGGGTAGAAGAAATCCAGAAGCTGAAATGATGTAACGGAACGAAGGCAGAACAGGGGATGTAGCTGGACGTGCCGCTGTGCGCTGCGGTAGACAGGAAAGAATGAAATCAGTTCTGTAGAGGCCATAGGAAAGAAGTCAATCGGGTCATAAAAAGAAAGAACAGAGGCAGAATGCAGAGGAAGGGGGTCAGTAAGACAGAGTGCATGTGACAAAGAAATAGAAAGAATTAGAGACAGAAGGAGGGGCACAGATCATTGGGAGTGAAATAAGAGAAATGAGAAACTATCTCTGGGGTAGAGGAAAGCAGACTTACACAGTCAAGAGACAATGAAGAAAAGAAAAATGTATGGACAAAAATGAATGAACAGAAGTTATGCTTTTCCAGAAGAAGAAAGGCCAGAAGAAAGGAAAGGGAAAAAAAAAGCAGAGCGATTAATAAAAGGAATGAGACAGTAGGGATGAAGGGAGGGACATGAAAGAGATATAAAATGGCACAAGGCATACACATTGGAGGAAACAGCACTCTATTTATTCATACCTCTGTATTTTATGTTCTCTTTCTAGCAAGCATACCATAGCTCCACAGATTTTTATTTTTTTAAAAAAAAACAAAATTACCACCCCCAGAACAGGATATGAAACTAAAGTGTCTGGTGTTATGGCATGTAAAAACAAAATCATTCTCTGTACCTTGGAGACAAGACCTACCAGATGAAAATCAAATGAACTAATTAGTGTTGAGCAAAGAACATTTTATATATTATGGCTCTCTGGGCTAATTTCACCCCTTTCCAACTACTCATTATATAAAACTCCTTAAATCAGTGGGACATAAGGCACCGTACTGACAGCAAGGTCA
>NW_020799100.1:19486812-19495644 GCF_003259725.1 Athene cunicularia | reverse complement strand
CCCCCCCCCCCGCCTCAGTCTGCTGTGAGAGCACTTTATAAGAACAGGGGTTTTGAAAGGCATCTAACACAAGGCGATATTCTAAAACAACATATTTGGGTATCTTTGCTGTGGCAGAAATTCTTTCTTGAAGCCTTATATCCACACATGGAAGATTATCAGTAAACATCTGACAGAGATAGCAAAATCTGGAATGCCTCCAGCATCTGAATCTGGCTTTCTGCCTCGGTTATTTGGCTTGCTCTCTGACAGTTCCCATGATTTGCTTTACAAGCAGTAGCAGTGGCAGTTTGGAAACAGCCTCCAGGGGAGGTCATGGGGGGACTGGCTTGGCTCCTCAGTATCATTTGTCTTGCTTGAAATTAATTTTGAAGAAGCCGTTCAGCATTGTTTAAGAATAAGATTATGTATGAACAATAGCCATTCATTTTCCTGCTTAGTGTAAGGTAACAGAATATAGCATTCAAATGCTGGGATTTATATCACTCTGGGGAAACATGTTCTAACCAATTGGATTTTTTTAACATTTCTCAGTTACCCTCTTTGATACAGACATCACAAATAGTGAAAAACCTATAGCACAGTAGAGTAAAAAAAAAAAAAAATCTGGGTTTTAGGAACTTAGGAAAAACATGTAGGAAATCTTGTTCCTTTGTCTTAAAAAGAAAATCAATAAAGTGTTAATGTCATTTTTGTTTTAAATTCTTTTGCTACCTCTGAGAACTTACAAAGTCCTTCAGTAAGAAGGGTTGGCATTACTCTTCTATTTGCATCTCTTGCTATTTCACAGCAATACATCTATTAGTATTTTGAAAAACACCAAAGGTATATTGGCTAAACTTATTTACAAAGTCATTGACTCCAATGAAATTCTTCAAGGTTACATGAAGTCCAAAGATGACCCATTAATTCTACAGCCCTCCAGACAACATCTTCTATAACTCATTTTGTCAGTAAGACCCACTCAGAATTAAACTGGGATTTTACCCATCTTTTCTTACCTCACAATTATTTATTGTGTATTTCTTTTTTTTTTTTTGGGGGGGGGGGTGGTGGTGGAGAAAGGGACAGACTGGCAGCATACTGTTGCTGGGGATTTACTGTAGCTCTTTTTTCTTCTTGTACTGCTGGATGTATATTTATTGAAATTACTTGAGATAGTGGCTGGCACTTCTACAGAAATGTCAATATCTGATTTGGAATAGAGAGGAAATTTGTAACATTTTTTATTTTTTTTTAATAAAAAACCCCACCAAACCTAAGAAAATTCAAAGAGGAGGATACAGATGTAAGGAAGTTATTGGTATCATTTGTCAGCAGTTACCAGCAGCCTGCAAATATTCAGCTCCTACAGATCACCAAACACTTCTTGCTAGTTGAATGACATCTGAAACAGGAAAGAGCTATGATTCATCTTTTCTGTATATAGCATTAAAAACAGGGTTAATACTGCCTGATAAAACAGTTATCTAGAGGGAAATGAAAAAAGGCACCCATTTTAAAAAGATAAACTAATTCTCATATTGTTCAGATATTTTGTTGGAATGTATAAGGTTTTCAAGAAACAAAAAGAGGAACATTTAACATTTTTTTGTCTTCCTCTTTATCTCTTTCTTTCTGTCACAACGATTAGCCAGAAAAGAGAGACAATTCTGTGAAAACAAGGGCAACACATCAGAAGGTTTTGTATCTCATTGTTAATCACTACAACAATAGTAGTCATAATCCCATGGACCGTTTTGATGAAAACAATAGTTGAAAAGCATTATTAGTTTGGCCTGCCATAACCGTCTACAAGCATTCATTGATACTAATTTTTGATTAATTTTTATGAATATTTCTACCTGTCCATTTATAGATCAGTTTTAGAATGCCCAGAGCAAGGCTACCAGGTTGCCGTTTCATCCAGTATCTCATCCTGGCTTTTTATTGGATTTATTTTTCCTTCAGCAAGTATTTGCTCTTGATGCTTAATTCAGAAGCTTCTTGCTTCTGTGCTGGGAATGAAAACACAGAATTGGTTCTCCAATTAGCAAACATTTTCAGCTGCAAAACTATCAAATCAATACCATATCCTCAGCAATCATTTTAGTTACAAAAGTGTGACTTTTTTTTTTTTTTCCGAGAGCTCTCAATCCCCATTTTTTGGCTAATTAGCTGTCTGTCTACCTTGTCCAAGTGGCAGAGTTTAATTCCAAAATGAAAGACTTGAAAAACCCAAGGAAGTTCTCCAAAAGCAAATGAATTCCATTCAAACAAAACATTTCCCTGCTGCCCTTTTTCTTAGGAAATATTTCTTATGCAAATACAAATTCAATGATTACGAAAAATTTGGAAGACATTGCTCTGGTGATATTCTGCTCTTTTATGCCATTTCTTCCCATGTTGTGTCCCCTGAACCACCTGTAATAAAGACAATAAATAGCAGCAATTGTAATTACAACATAAATATGTTGGTTATTTATAGTTACATAAAAATGCTGTTAAATCACATCTGTCTCAGCAAACATTCTTACAGATTTTGATGGAGTTTTTATTTCTTCCATCAGTCGTAACGCATCTTGTTTTACTTGAATGAGAAGGTACTATTTTTTTGTTATTTAATAGCCTTGATGTACCGGCTGGTTGTTCTTTTCATTCTGTAAGTAGCACACTATAGCAAGAAAAGCCTTTTGCTGACGGTTTCATTAATTGGCACTATTGTCGCATTTTGCAGTTTCTAGATCGGTTTGATTGAAATAAAGGTGCTAAACCCTGCATTTTCATACCGACTGTGCACTTGTTCAGGATAGATTGCACAACTTCATGTAAGGGAAATCCATTAAGGATTACCAAACACATGGATATGCACAGAAATGCAACTAACTGAGGGAATAGTAACGAAGGTGCTGTCTGGGAGAGTAATAGAGGGAATGGGCACAGACAGATTGCTCTCTGTCTACTGATAGCATATCAAAGGGCCGGTTTAACAGATTGTGCTGTCTGGTCAAGAAGTTCCTGAGGCTTTTTAGTTAACTTAGTGCACTACGGTGTGTTTCTGGCAGAATGAGCTCCTCTACAGTAACGAGCTATGTTTGGAAAGTAGCCTGTGCTTTTTTTTTTTTTCCAGGATAAAATAAGCCAGTAGCTCTATTTCTATCACTGCATTCTGTAAATTCTGCAGTCTTCTTCCTCAGCCTTGGACAACCAATAGGAATAGTTTAGGCCAGATTTACTGTGGCATTTAAGCATCCAGCTTGGCGATGGATGATATTTCCAGAAGTGAATTACATGGATAATGCACTTAATTCTGAATAAACTCCCTGGCCTAAACATGGGATTGCTGATGATCCTGTCAGCGTTTATCTGCATCTTTACATGCCTAAACATCTTTGGAGATCTAATCTTTCATTTATATACTAGAGGCAGAAAATTCATCCCTCTGCAACTCTTGTATGTTATCTAAGGGATGCAGTGAAATGTCCAGCACAATCTGAGAAGGACACATACTGAGTAGCAGAGGATTCAACAAAGCTTCCTATTCTGTAGCTAGTTGCCTATCTCATTTAGGCACAATATTATCTCTGGGCTCAAATGTTTTTTGTAGCTCAGGCATCTTTTGCTTCTGCTGTCTTTTCTTCCTGAGGAATACACCAACAGCCAGGGAAACGTACACTAAAGCATGGGAAGATGAAGGTCTCATAGCTAAATAATATTGTTGGAAAAAAATTTATGGATTAACTCAAAAAATGGAGCTGCAACATTCTGGGCAGTTGGAAGAAGTGTCCTTCCCCAAGTGACAGAACTGCACAGGACACAGTAGTTATGCTGTGTTAACTGAACTGCGGGCATAACAGCATTTGGGGATGAAAACCAAATAGAAGCACAGCAGAAAGATATTAACCAAATTATTTTTTTTTGTTATAAAACTACACTATTTTACCTTATTGAAAAAAAAGAACATGAACGTCTGTTTCTAGTGAATTTAGAGCTGTAAGAATCTCTAACTACACATATTATTTTAGGATGGATTTAATTATTTGTGCATCATTAGTCACACCAGCTTCGGTATTTGTTGACAGGCACCATTCAACACACAAGGTAACTGTAGTCTGTCATCATAATTACTATTGTGATTCCATCACAGGATAAGTAATTTTACCTCCTTTCACTCCAAGGGCACCTGAAGGGACTTCTTGAAGTTGAGTATTTATATTTTACTTAAACAATGACATTTTGAAAAAAAACTGGGTAGAAACCGCAGAGCTGAAATCATCACCACCTTAGATATCTGAACCGGGGTGGGGGGGTTTGTGCAGTTGCTTTTTTTGTAGGAAGATGATTAATGAATTGTTGACAGTAATAAAGAAGCAGACATCTTGGAGATATTATTATGGATCACATATCACTTGAAACATAAAGTCTGCCTCCGTAAAACATTTTATTTGTTATATTGTACAAATCGATTGTAATTTGCTACTGGCTTCTTTTCAAATACATTTCTTCATTGCTGCCTTGGTAAATAATAAATCACACTAACTATTATTTCAAAATTGAGTGTTCCAATTTAGTTATGAATGGCGAAAGTAGAGATGCTTCAGGATATAAAGTCTTCTAGCAGTTCACAGAAAAATAGCTTCTTAAGGGTAACCACATCAAAAATCATTAGAGACGGACTACACCGTGCTAGCATGCATGCCTCTGTGACTGAAGGCAGCCTAAGAAAACACTGACAAGGTTATGCTAATCAAATATTTCGTTCTTCTGCCCTTCGCAAAAAAAAACCCCAACCAACCAACCAACCAACCCAAAGAATAGTTCCAGTAGAGCTGTATTAATATTGTTATACAAGCACCAGTAGTAAATCCAGTATTTTAAATTTAACATCCTTTTGTCCCTGGATTTGTCTTCACACACAAATCAGAAATGTTCTGAAGAACCAAAATACATGCTTCTTTCAGATTACCAGTTTGTGCTTTGCATAATAAAGCGGATCTGTGTCTCATGCTCTGTATGGATGAGTTGTGCTTTTAATATATGAAATAAACCCAGAGGAATAAAAATGATTCTACAAAGTTATAAGATTGGGCTAGGTCAAGTACATCTATAAAACCTAATGGATAATCTGCATTAATCTGATCTATTAATTTTTGTTTGCTTGCCTTGTTTTACATTTACATTTAACTTTAAGACTCAATGAGAATTTATGCATCCAAAACATCTAAAGAGAAAATATGTAATATTCTTCAATCTTTAGGTTGTGTTTTGTTTTGTTTTGAGCTACTAATTTATTTATTTTTTTTCCTGTTTTGTTTATCTGTTTGTTTTAAATACTTCCAGGTACCACAGATTTCTTAACTGAAATCTTTTTGGCAAATACCACCTGAAAGAAAACCAAAACTCTTGTAACTGTTGAACTTGGACTGCTATCTAGTGACTCTTAACAAAATGTGTTTAGCATATCAATTCAAGATATGAGAAATAGTTATGCTCAGTGGCGATTTCATTACAGTGATTTCTAAATGGGAGGGAAAACCAGTATTTCTAAATAATCTAAGAAAGACTTACTTGGAGTTGAAGAACCGCCGTCAGCACTGTTTACAGACCGTGATTGACAAACCATTACTTTTAAAGGCATGCACTTTGCAGCGGGTAAATTTAGATAAACATTTGCTTTTACGACAGAGTTTTTTAGAAGTGTTCCTGTGCTCCTGACTTCTGTACGTTCTGACTGCCTATTTGAAGGAATTCTGCAATAAGATAAGTGCATTAAAAAAATGTATCTCCATAAAATAAGGAATGATATAAGTCATACTACATGGCTGCTCATCATTTTCAGTTTCTTACCAAAGAGGAACATATTCCTGATTTTTTTACGTGTTCACCCTTACCTTTTTTCCATGAAGAGGCAGCTTAATAATGAGATCTTCCTACTAAATCTTCATATTCAGTCTAAATATGTTCCAGAAGAAAATATGGAAACAGCAGTTGGGGACACACACACGACAGAAATAGAACTACAGGTCCATTTTGTAATCACTACTCTGTGATCTGTTGTGCTCCTGACATACATTAAGAAGATCCCTTGGAGAATTCTGTCTCCAGTCATTATATCCTGACAGAGTCTGGTTTCATTGACCTTGCTGTCAGTACGGTGCCTTATGTCCCACTGATTTAAGGAGTTTTATATAATGAGTAGTTGGAAAGGGGTGAAATTAGCCCAGAGAGCCATAATATATAAAATGTTCTTTGCTCAACACTAATTAGTTCATTTGATTTTCATCTGGTAGGTCTTGTCTCCAAGGTACAGAGAATGATTTTGTTTTTACATGCCATAACACCAGACACTTTAGTTTCATATCCTGTTCTGGGGGTGGTAATTTTGTTTTTTAAAAAAAAATTAAAAATCTTACTTCAGCAAATAAGAACGAATTTTTGTCAGACTTTAAAAAATGCTCTTTTTATAGGGGAGTTGGGGGAAATAGATTATGAATTAGACTTTTTGATAACTGAAGATTAATATTAGTCTGCTTCCAATCAAAAACTTCAGCACTTGAATACTGAGTACTTGAATACGGAGGCTCATTGACATAGCCTCCAAGACAATACACCAAAATAGATACAGCTGCTAAAGTGGAAGTTGCTTTCAGCCAATGAATTTACTGCTTGTCAGATTTGTATGCATGTTTGAATGTGAGGGTAATGAAATAACATTATAGATTTCAGAACCAGGGCAGCCTTTATTCAGATAAGGTTATAAGCAAATATGTTTTAGAATGAGTGTCTGCTGAAGTAATATAATCCATTCCCCACTTATTCTCAGGAGTTTAACTGTTTGTTGCAACATTTAAATATGCAGAGAAATGCAGTCTGGGATCATGTACAAAGAGCACTGCACCTTGGGCAAATATACAGCATCGAGATCACAGGGGCCATATTAAGACAGTTTAGCTTGAGTCGATATAGACTTAACTCAGTGTTTCCTTTCAGCTATCTTTCACATCTTAAAGCCAGACAGTAGTAAACAAAATTAAGGAAAATTTGTCAAATCACTGCGAGACTCAAAGGTTACATGTCAAGATAAATAGCACAGAACACTGACTATCAGGCAAATACAGACCAATAGATCAACACCACATGTTTACAACTCACAAATGAGCATTTCCAATGCAAAGTAGGGAAATTTTTCGAAATCAGTTCACTGTGATGCAGATTTTAAATAATTAAAATTACATTAACTAATAAGTTAGAGTTTTCAAACATATTCAGTTGCAAAACCCTCCAGAGGGTTAATGTTAATCACACTCTCTAATGCTAACATCCCTCATCTGGAGAAAATATTCCCACAGCAGCATTTGTGGGATATACTTTTTGAAAACCCTTTAGACACATCAGTGAAAAGTCTCGAAATGCAGAAATGACAACACATTGCTCCCAACCTTGACATCAAGCTCTCTACAGCCAGTATCACCATAGTATTCAACACAAATGTAATAAAAGCAGTTGTGTGGAGAGAGGTGAATAACGGCAAACAGCTGTCCCCGTTCACACCAGGCACAAACTGAGCAAGGAGGACAGGGATGATGTGTCTGAAATAAGTGGAGCAGTATCCAGCACTGGATCTGATGGAAATTCTTCAGTTTAAAATGTAAACCATAATGGGTTCTTAAAATATTAAAAATAAAGTGACCTTTGGTTATTGGGGTTTGTAAATTTAGCTTTCTTTCAAATCAGGAAGAAAGAATTTTGAGCAAATCAAAAGAAATGGGTTGGCAGTAGAGGTTAAATTAAAATGAATAGCACAAGCATGACAGAATTAAAAATATGTTCTACTGAAGATATTTATTCCGCTACCATTTCATTCTTCTAAGGGAGTCTTCTAGCTTACACTCAAAGGGCTGAGCTTGTGACCAATATATTCAAGGCAAGGACCAGAACTGCCCTAAAGAGTATTTAAGTCATGGAATAATTTTTCTGAAGAACACAAGTAAACAGGCAAAGTGGAACAGACACATTCCGGGAATAATTATTGCCTCGAGTATATTAAGTTATTCAGCATTAGGCTATTCAGCAGTAATTATACTACCCCTGGGCAAGGATGATTTAGTACTGCGTACTGGTGAAAGCCACATAATTAAGAGAATGGGATCTGGCTACTATTTAACACACCTTTCCAAATGTTCATTTGATCCAGTTGGCAACAGCCACAATGGACTGTGTAGGATGGGAAGGTTAGTGATGTGTCTTGTATTACAGTGTCTTGAGTGCTACAGCATTTAGCACTCTGCAGTCAGAAGGTCAAACTCCATTCTCATTTAACTCTGTGTAAGCCAACCAATTTAAACAGAATTTCACGTGTCTAATTAAAAGCTGCGTGTGGTCTGCTGGGCCACCCTCTGATGTTAATGTGTACATTCTAAAATCAGCTATAATGCCGCATATGCTTGAATAGGGGAAAAAAAATAAATCTGTTTAATAGAAAGAAGAAACATTTTGGTGTTTCGGATTACTTCGCTGAAATGCAAAAGGTTTACATGGTGGCGAGTATTGTCCCCTTTTCTCTGTTGCTCACGCTGCAATATTCATAGAAACGGGGAAAAAGAACCTCTGGAATGGGCAATGTCACAAAGCCATTAACAGTCCTTTCTTATCCTTTCTATCCATAATTGTTACAGAATAGAAAATAAGGACATGAACAGACATGAATCTGTTCCGTAAGACTTAGGAAGTACCACAATATAAACATCCAATTTAGTCACATCTGAGTTGCTGAGTTTACGGTTATCTCGGAATCTGTCCACAGCAATACTCAGCAATGGGGCTTCTGCTCTGCCCCCCCCCCCCCCCCCCCCC
>NW_020799100.1:19289517-19486762 GCF_003259725.1 Athene cunicularia | reverse complement strand
CTGCCCCCCCCCCCCCGCCTCAGTCTGCTGTGAGAGCACTTTATAAGAACAGGGGTTTTGAAAGGCATCTAACACAAGGCGATATTCTAAAACAACATATTTGGGTATCTTTGCTGTGGCAGAAATTCTTTCTTGAAGCCTTATATCCACACATGGAAGATTATCAGTAAACATCTGACAGAGATAGCAAAATCTGGAATGCCTCCAGCATCTGAATCTGGCTTTCTGCCTCGGTTATTTGGCTTGCTCTCTGACAGTTCCCATGATTTGCTTTACAAGCAGTAGCAGTGGCAGTTTGGAAACAGCCTCCAGGGGAGGTCATGGGGGGACTGGCTTGGCTCCTCAGTATCATTTGTCTTGCTTGAAATTAATTTTGAAGAAGCCGTTCAGCATTGTTTAAGAATAAGATTATGTATGAACAATAGCCATTCATTTTCCTGCTTAGTGTAAGGTAACAGAATATAGCATTCAAATGCTGGGATTTATATCACTCTGGGGAAACATGTTCTAACCAATTGGATTTTTTTAACATTTCTCAGTTACCCTCTTTGATACAGACATCACAAATAGTGAAAAACCTATAGCACAGTAGAGTAAAAAAAAAAAAAAATCTGGGTTTTAGGAACTTAGGAAAAACATGTAGGAAATCTTGTTCCTTTGTCTTAAAAAGAAAATCAATAAAGTGTTAATGTCATTTTTGTTTTAAATTCTTTTGCTACCTCTGAGAACTTACAAAGTCCTTCAGTAAGAAGGGTTGGCATTACTCTTCTATTTGCATCTCTTGCTATTTCACAGCAATACATCTATTAGTATTTTGAAAAACACCAAAGGTATATTGGCTAAACTTATTTACAAAGTCATTGACTCCAATGAAATTCTTCAAGGTTACATGAAGTCCAAAGATGACCCATTAATTCTACAGCCCTCCAGACAACATCTTCTATAACTCATTTTGTCAGTAAGACCCACTCAGAATTAAACTGGGATTTTACCCATCTTTTCTTACCTCACAATTATTTATTGTGTATTTCTTTTTGGCTTCTCTAAGGCCTTCATCATTTTCTTCTCTCCTTCACAGCAAGACCAAGTCCTTCATAATTTTCCTCTCTCCTGCCCCCTCCCCATCCCACATTCCTCTTTCTGTACGAAGGACACCAAGCAGAGGGACTCCTAAGAAGCCAGAGCACACGCAAGCCCAGTGCCCAAATTGGACTAGAACTGCAGGTTGTTGCAGATTGTGACTGTCCTTTACATTAAACACAACCTATAAACCAGGATGATCAATAGTCTGGTGGTGAGATGACTCTTACCAAGTCTGCTGGAAGCCCAGTAACAGAAACTTCTGTCTGATTCTGATACTTGAACCAGAAAGATACCATGGCATAGAAGTGACCAAAGAGCCATGTACCAAACCAGGATGTACATGGACAACGTAAACCATGCTGAAAGCAGTCTCTGGTGTAAAGGCAGTGTAGACGAGGATGGAGAGGCAGGTTGTACTTGACTTGATCTCTATTTGGATACACTCAGAACAAACAGAAATGCATCATACATTAAGTGAAAAAGTCAGAAGTTACTTAAGGACAGTAACTCTATGCAGCAAACAAAATAACAGGGACTTTGGGTTCTTTCATCACTCATTGACTTTCACTGAGGAGACAAAAACCAAGTTCACATTTTTAGCTGGTTGAAAACAAACTGTATAAGATACTAAAAAAACTTCCAGAATTTACATCTGTTATCACAAATACAGATTAGATTCTTCTTCCGGGTGACCAGCCGTGGTTTCTTCATGATTTACTATACATAGCATCAGTCCACACACCCAGTCTCTACATCTTGATAACAATTTGATATTTTTCTGTTTCTAAGTCTGCTTCTCAGATGCTTCTCAACAAGCATCTGTTAATTTGATGAGCTGCAGAACTAAAAAGAAGAAAAAAAAAAAGCAGCTGCTTATAGTATCGGGGCCAATCACAAGGCTGAGATAAACACAATCTGAAGTAGGGAAAAGCAAAAGTACTTTCAGCACATACATCAGCAGTGGTTTTCCTGCTGTAATGCATACTTTGATCTGGCTCTTTTCTCATTCTCCTTTTTAGCTTAAAGGCTAATGATCCTGTTGCTAAGTCACACCAGTGAAATGCTACGAAAGGACAAGTTCCATTTAAACAAATGAGTCTATATACTGGCACACACAATTTTCACCCATGTTCCAAGGAATTATTTTGATCTGCAAACTTAAATTAAGGCTCATTCCTGGCCTTTTATCAAGGCACATTGCCCTGGGAGCTTATACTCTAAGTAACACTTAGTGTCATTGCTCTCTCATCTTTCGGAAAACAACGGATGCTGAGAATTAATTCTATAAGCTTTGAGAATGTACAATAAACTTCAGGCTATGTCATATGTAGTGACATTACGTATTCAAGTACCAGCTATAATTAATATCTGTGATGTATATGCTGGGATTTAATGACCTATTACATACGTATCCTCAAAGATTAATATAATTTTGACTCAAAACTCCCAATGGCCTATGTCCACAGCAGTCTGTAAGATGATAGCTTTTCTTGACACAAGCTGTATGGCAAGTCTGATTTTTTTTTCTCATCGCTATGGTACAGATTATAATTACAGATTATTTCCACACTGGAAATGAGAGCACTTGCTGGAGCAGAGCTGCACAGGAATAACTAAGTGGTGCAGCATGCCCTTTCTCAAAGACTCAGAGCTGCAGATTCAGTTGGTGTGAAGCATCACTGCCACTCTCTCAACAAGTATACAAGGTAACCTGTACAAGGAGAGAAGCTAGCAAGTACTATTTCTGCTTTGTGTACAACAGAATATTAATGGGGTTTCTGCGCTACCTCCTGAAAGAAGCAAGGGAAAATAGACAGGACGAAGTGACACGGAGAACTGGTCCTTTCATTCTAGAGCCTACCCAGACAGACGACTGTCAAATGCACAGGACAAAGATCAAACCCAACAGGAATACACTCAATCTCTATCAAGCATCATGGACAAACTTCTCTAAGCACCTCACATTCCTGCCTTAATAAGTATCTACAATTTCCTTTCAACACACAAATCTCCCTCACATTTTTCTCCATTTCCAGTTGAATGTTTACATATCTGTTCTACCATTTTTTTCCTCTGAAAACAAGGACAAATCTCAAATTATCCTACAAGAATGTCAAAGCTGCTGCCTTAAAATTAAATCCTATCCTATCCAAATGTGAACGAGAGCATTTTCTGAAATCTCAGTAGACACAGTCTAAATTAATTGTTCACTGAGGAAAAAAGAAGTATCCAAGCACCTGACTTCAAAATGGATTTAACATAGAACAATGACTACCAAATCTGAATACCACATTTTCTGATTTTTAACCAGTGAACTATGTTTTGGTATAGAAAAGAGACAGAAAACTCCTCTGTTGTGGAAAGAGAAAGAAGAGGAGACGTAAATACTAAAGATAGAAGAATTAAAATCTTTTGAAGGGGAATTGAGTGCTTGCCTACTGCTTAAGAAAAATGCACTATAAAGCAGCTATTGATTTTTCATTCAACAGCACTGAATGTTTTATTGAAAAGCAGCAATGCTCAGTAATTTGAATTTTCAATTAAGGTAGCACGTTCCTTGGACACATTTACTACTGCACTCCAGTGACATTTATTTGACTTTTAAAATCCCTCTACTATTGTATCCGTGTTCATATAGATCAAACTACCAATACAGAAAGTGTTAGGATTATAACACTGCTGATTATAGACACATGTTTGGAAGTCTCCATGGACAATCTAATGACAATATTTATAGGCAGGACAAGGTGTAGTCAGACATAGCTGAACTAAAATATGCCACTATGAGACAAATTAAGCAGTTCAGTATTTCAGCTTACAAAATTTCCTTGCCTTTATGGACCGTACATAGTTGCAGTGAAGTTTAAGTAGTTATTAAAAAAGTGCTTAAGTTACATGTTTACATTTTAGAGCATTGGGGGAGGCTTTACTGAAATTCACCCTTATCAAACTGATCAACTAGTTAGACATATAAAAGTTTCAACTGTAAGAGAGGATGCAATATTTCTGGACTATAAATAGATGATGGCTCGTATTGCATTCTCTTCTAGAGAAAATAGTCTGGTAACGTGCCAGTTTTCATAGCCCCATGGAGAAGTGGGGCAGCTCTACGTGGTCAACAGACCAACTTTATACTTCAAGAAGTAGGTTAAGTCATAGGGCTGTATCAGCTACTTTTGCTAAGAAAAGAACTTGGGTAAACCTCGGGAATTTTACTAACCGTGAGAGGCACAGCTTGGAGTCACTTACTGCACCAGGTTTTACACACTGCTGTGCACCAAATTGCTAGCAATTTATTTCATCTAAATTACAGTGTAGGTTGCACAAATTCCCACCATTTTGTAATGCATTGTGCTTAAAATCTTGCATCTTGCACTTTAAATCTAGATATGGGCAAAAGGAACACAATTTTATCTGCAAAGCCGATAAAATTTTAAATAAATTTTAACTGAAGCCTTAATAGTCTAAAGAATTAGTCCAGTTGCAATTATAACAGCACTTATAACTCAAAATATATTAGGTTAAAATATCTACGTAAACGTTCCAAAATCAATGTTTTTCTACGGTGGTGCACTTACCCTTACCCATGTTTTATTTCTTCTCACCCCTGGAACCACTTGAGGTCACTTTTACACGCGTGTTCCCAACGCTCATCCTTCGCTGGTTTGCCAGTACGTGGTACATTCACATGTACTATACAGGAGGTGTTCTCATGCATGTTAGACATCTGTTCTTTCTTCTCTTTGTTACCTACCCCCAAAATTGGTTTTACTCACGTCCCAGGCTTGTTTCCTTTAACAATAATAATCACCGGTGAGTTATTTATAGTTCTCGGGCCTTCGCTATCATCCTGTAGATTCAAAACCCCTGGTCTCATCTTTTGCTTCTCCTCTTCTATGCTGCAGTTTTGTTCCAGGATCATAGTTAGTTCATTCTGCACAGAAAAACGACTTGCTATTCCTACCTATCAGTTACAGAAATATATATAATGATGTATAAGCATGTATATATGTATATTTATATACACACACCCAACAATTGTACCAAAAAACCTAAAGAGGTAGCAGCACCTGTTTGTCAGACAGTTGTTGTCACAGCTAAACAAGCTAAAGGAGAGCATGTACAGGCCAAACCCCGACAGGTCCTAAGGCCTATGTGGTTATCTTATGAAAACACCATATTTACGAGGTTACAATAAATAATTTCATAGAAAGGATGCAAGAAAAAAATAACAGTTAATTAACAGCGTCTTCAATAGCTTCTAGTTTGCTTCAGCAATCTTTCTGCTACTGTGGGGGAAAAAATATGTCAGCATTGAATTTAATACCTTCTGCCTATGCAGTGAGAAGTGTTTAGGTATCACTAACCTTTTCTGCAACCAAACTCTTTTTCCCCTACTTATAACTAATTTCTCTTGTTTTTTTTTTTTTTTTGGTAGGATTGAAATTCAGCGATGGCTGCCTTTGTTTTAATGTTCTAAGAGTTTTCAATAAATATCAATTCAAATTTGGCCCAGGCAAGAAGAGATAAAAGAAGAAATATCTCCCTGTTACTTTTGGCAGGAGTTAACCCTTTCTGTAATGGGTAGTTATATCCCAACCATGAGAATGATCTGCTACACTGGCACTCTGCCCCTTGGAAACCTCAGTCCAGAGTGCTGCAGTAGACAAGAGCTGGCTTGCTTCAACTTACTGCTACTCCTTTTATTTAGCTATTCATCATAATTATACATGAGGCACTTTTGTTATAGCATTTTGCTCCCCTTCATCCTGGGCGAGAACCTGGCTGGCCCCCACCAGCTGAGATGGCCCACGTGGCAAATTATTCGGCAAAACACAGCATCCTGAGAGGAATGCAAAGGCTGTCCACACACGGCACTGCGCTAAATAGCTGAGGTAAGAAAACAAATCTAGTGAGAAGCTGGAAAAGGATAAAATTAAAGGGGGCAGGGGGGTGGGAAGGTGAGGTTGTCTATTACAAAATCCAGAGAGGTAGGTAAGGTTGTTTCACATAAAGGTTATTCTCGTGGGCAGTCTGGGTTCATCCTGGACAAATAATTTCTTCTAACCTTTTAAACATCAGGCATTTCCAAGTCAGACAGGCAACCGGGTTTTTGGAGGAGAGGAGGAGCTCTCTAGTCCCTCTACAAGGCTCTGAGCCAACCCAATATATTGTAGTACTTAAGGTGCCTTGTTTCTCTACGTGACCCTTTAATAAGGATGGACTATACAGATGTACTTAGTGAAGTGCTCCCAGCCCTGCTATCATCTGACTGAGATTTCCTGTTAGAGCTAATGAGGTTCTGCTCCCACTTAATCTCTAAATATGGCACAGTTAACGCTTTTTAGTTTGCTTAATGACATGCTATTAATAAAGACATGACCTGAACAGCTACTTGCATTTATTGTCTTTTTTTGTCCTTTTTTTTTTTTTTTTTACAATTATGCTGAGGCAATTTAATTTTTTTAAGATCATAAACTATTGTTTTGTTTGACAAGTTGTATATAATCATCCTACATTCCCATGAAAGCGCTCACCAAGGTCAGTGCATAAGCTAGCAATTTATCTGAAACATTTATCATGATATTGAAATTGCTTTGCTACTTTTTCAAGTTATTATTATTATTGCCTTATTGACAAAGTAGTGTGCTAACCCATACTAAAGAGGGGTTGAGTCTGTAATTATGTGGGTTTTTTCAAGCAGTTTCAAGTTATTGAAAGCATCGAACTACGCTTAACAGTAACTTTGTTGAACGGTAGCTATGCTGAACAGAACAATTCAATATCTTTGTTTTTCCAATGAGAAATAGCCCTAGAAAAGCTTTACCTACAGCTTTATCTAAACAAACTATAATTGGTGTAAGCAAAAGAACCAAAAGTTTTTCCTGGAGTTAATGAAACCGTAATGTAATTATCTGACTGGAATCATTACCAGACAATCTTGGTCCAAATGAGATTTTTTTTGTGAGTGTGTGTGTGTGTGTGTGTGTGTGTAAGGCTCAAACATTAGACAGTGGAGAATTAACTTCTACATCATTATTTTAAATTGAAAACAAATAAGCAAACAAATGTTAATTACCTTTAATTTTAAGAACAAGAAACCTTGTTTGTTTGAGTGAAGTAAGAGTGCATTGAATTTTAATGGCATTTGAGTGTTTTATCTCGTTAGGCTTGATTTGGTTCTATCATTTTTCAAATATGGGTTACTGGGTTTGCTTCTAAATGACACCAAAGTGACCAAAGGCTATTGCAGTTCTCTTTTTACAAAGCTCTGTTTATAAATCTCTGTTACTTATTTTGAATCAGGTGTTACAAAAGAGCAAAATACCTAAATTATGATGGTACGGATGTTCTCTTTGGGTTCTCCTCTTAAGGGTGACAAACCCAATTAGCTCAGCCTCCTCTTATGCATCACGTGCTCCAAGCCCCTGAACACGTTAATGGCTTCTGCTTGGCTCAGTCCAGTCCACCCATGTCTGTCATGCACTGGGGAGCCACGAGCGCACACGGCACTCCGGAATTTGTCTTACCCCAGCTGAGCATAGCAAAAGAAACACCTCCCTTGACCTTCTCTGGCACCCTCACTAATGCAGCATGCGGTTGGCCTCCTCTTCTGCAAGGGCACACTGCTGACTTGTTCAACGCAGGCGCTAAGACCCCCAGGTGCTTCGCTGTTTTTCACTTACAGCTTCTAGCCTATATAACTGCAGGGGTTATTCCATCCCAGAGGCAGGACTTTGTGTTTGCCCTTGTTGCAATTTATGAGACTCTTGTCAATCCTTTTCTCCATCTTATCTGGGTCCTTCTGAATAGCAGCTCCACCTCCCTCTAAGCGGATATTGTCCACGAAGTCACTGAGAGGGACTCTGTCCCAACACTGTTAAGCAGTAATGGCCCCAGTATAAATTACTAGGGGATAATACAAATAACCAGCTGTCAATAACCTGATCATAACCTTTGGAGCCCAGTGGTCAAGCCAATTTTCTACCAACCTCATCCTTCAGAGCATGAAACAATTTTTTTAAAAAATAAAAATTTAGATATTCCCAACCATTTTTCAACCTTGTTACAAAACAACTTAGATACCTTTGTTTTCTATTGCCTTAAAAGTAAGAAGGAAGTACTGCTTTCAAATGTACCAATACAAAACAAAGAGGAAAATAAAAATTAGGACAGAACATTGTCCAGCCTTAGAAATCAAACTTAAGAATTATGTGCATGCCGTATGCTTACAAATGATCTTCATTAGCACCTAATTACAATTTAGTTTGGCTAATCAGATGATCAACTGCACTGATTCTTATCAGTTGATTAACCCTAATGTAAAGTGCGATGAAAATTTACAAGATTGTAGTAGACAATTCAAGTTATTTTCAAATACTTTGTTCTCTGGGAGAAAATATATAATGAGGACTCAATTTTGCTTGCCTGCTTAGGATAAACTGTTCTCACTGAAAGAAGGAATAAAGACCGTATATAATAGCATGGTTTGGCCCACATAAATTTAAGTGTGAATTGGGGACTGCAAAGAGCCTCATTAAGTATCTGTCTTAAATAAATTCATAATTTCAGGGATTTTAAATGGAGTTCTACAAATGTATGATGTGAGCTATTTCAAAACAGAGGTTGAACCACTGCTGCATAAAACTGTAATGATCATAAATGACGAATGACTAAAGACAATGACAAAGGAGGACATACCTGGAGCTCTGAATTTCTGTATGTCATGGCTGAACACTTCTCTTCTTGATAAATCATCTCTTCATCAATTTTAATGCTGGGAGAATTTGAGAACAAGAGATGAACCTGGCCTGAAGTTTACCTTTCTGAAGCACTACAAGTTTTACACAAAATTCCTCGGTGACTTTTCTTGCTTGAAAACTATAAAATGAAGTCAGAGGTATTGGCTAATAAGTGAGCTAAGTGTCAAAATAGACAATAAAGAACAAAACTTTACCATTATGAAGAATAGCATCAGGAAATTATTCGATGCAACTACATTGACAGTTAATAAATGGGTCCTGGATTTGTGTTAAAGAAACTTTAAGTATTGATGGATACTGATAGATATTCTCCTTGTGTAATTTTCTAATCTATAAATTACGTATATATACACACACCTACATATAAATTTATGAATTAAGACATAACCTCCCTTTGATGTTCATTCTTACCTCCCAGTAACACTACTTAGTTTTTCACTCGATCTGCAGACAGTGTAAAAAAAGTTTAAAATTCATTACTTCTATGGCACCATTAAAAAGTGGATGCTAGGAGTTCATACAAGTGAATACTGTTGATATCCTGATCTGAATATTGATCCTGATCTGTCTAGGATATTTACATATTCTCTTGGAATGAAACTACTGATACTGAATGTGCAGAATGGAATAAATCAAATAATTGTAATCCTCCTTTAAATTCCACATTTGTTTACAACTTCACTTGCCAGACAACTGAAACAAACCCAGATACTAATTTCCTTTCCTGCTTGTCATTTGTTAATTCTTTCTGCATGTCTCCCAAATCCACAAGCAAATGTGGTCTGGTTGTCACTGAATACAAAACATTAAGGAAAGGAGATGCTTTGAACTTCAGGAAAAAAACTATTTCTTCCTGTGAGAATAAAAATATTCTGATACCTATTAGAAGGACGTGGTCAGATGTACCAGGACAACGTATTACACTTCTGCTTTTCAAACGAGAAAATAAATTTGTTCTCCCTAGTGAGAAGAAGCAACACTAAGCACCTTATGAGGATCCATTTTATAGCTGTAAGATGGAAGAGAGCGAGAGGGCAGCACTGAGTCTGCACGAAAACTCCTACTGTAGCAACAGAATTAAAATCTTAAAAGCGCTATTGGAACGAAAATTTTTCTTGCAGCTCGGTCCACACTGTGAGATAGACTCTAGTACGAAAGCTAAACATGTCACCCTTTACAGGAGATCTTTTAGAAGATACGAGCCAGTGCAGGTTGTGGGTTAAGAACTAGCTTGCCAGGAAAGGCCCTGTGGGTCCTGGTAGACACCAAAGAGCCCATGAGCCAGCAACGTGCCCTCGCAGCAAAAAAAGCCTCCTGCCTGAGCTACAAGAGCATTGCCAGCAGGCCAGGGGTGGCGGTCCTGCCCATCTGCTCAGCCGTGCCTGGTGTGCTGTGTGAGGCTGTGGGCTCCCAAGTAGAAAAGGGACATGGACACACTGGAGAGAGTCCGACGAAGGGCCGTGAAGACGATTAGGTGCTTGGATCATCTCTCACACAAGAAACTGAAATACAAGCAGCTCCGTTTAAATGTAGGAAAAAAAACCCCCACCCTTATTTATAGCAAGAGTGGTCTAACACTGGAGCAGGTTGCCCAGAGAGGTCACGGATATCTCTGTCCTCGGAGATATTCAAAACCCAGCTGGACAATGTCCGGTAAGATGCTCTAGCTGCCCCAGCTCTGAGCAGGGATATTAGACGATGCAATCTGCAGAGGCCTATGCCAACCTCCGTGATTCTGGGATACAACTTTTACTACCAGGGTAATGTGAATGTCCTATGTAAAAACCCAGGAAACATTACCTTAAATTCTCTGCTGCTTTAGTGGCTAACCTTCATCTTCAAATTTTATCTCCAATAGTGTGCTAATGAGAAAGCCACCAGTGGGAAGCAGTACTTGCTGTTAGATCTATTAAACATGATTAAAAGAAAGAGGCTGAAGTGCAATTAAGGTAAATATTTCATTGAGTTTTATTAATCTGCAGAGATTGTATCCAAAGCATACCTACTGAAGTCTGAGAGACACTGTGTTAAAACTCGTGAGAATAGAGCTTCTGCTCGGTATGTGTGCTGTGGATGTAAGATGTGATAGGGCATTATTTAGTAATACCTTAACATACATAATTCTTTCATCATTTTTCAGTCTTTTTGATAGTACCATTAAACACAAAATTCCCCAAGTTTCAAAAAAACCTGAGTAAACAGTCTTCTGATTCATGAAGAATAGAATTAACAATACAGATATGGAAAGCATAAAACTTACTCTATTCTGATCTGTTTTAAAAAGAGAGGATATGGAATAAGAATATACAGACACTGAAGTGTTAAATTCTTTTGGAGACAGTAGGCAACTCTTATTAATTTTTGAAAGTGACAAAACCTGAATGTTTAAAGAGTGAAAAACTGTTTTCAGTAACTCAGGAGATTTTAATTCAGATCATATGTCAATAACCTCTTGTTTTTCCATTTTGGTATACATTTATTACCTGCTTTCTTGGTTCTGTCTTATCTAACAGCTTCTGGAAATCACAATTCGTGTCACTGATTTACCTTTCAGTCCCTCTGACCGTTTTCTCATTCCGATGTGAGTCTTTTCTATTTCATCACCTTGCCTGTAATTCACTGTAATAGAATGGAAATATGCAAGAAGTGATATTCAAAAAAATCAAAATATTATATACTATATACATTTTTTGTAGCATAATGACAAGGTAAACTGCAGTAGCAAGATAAGTACACTTCTTTCCTCATTGCCTCTTTTATGTAAAAAATACAATAGCTGAGATTCTTAATCAAGTGCCTCCAGAAAGCAGGATGTTTCCACTATTACACCACTTTCCATTCCAGACATGAGGAAAAAAAACAATAGAATTGGCAACAGATGTAAAAATGTTGACACTTACTGAAAAAAAAATTAGTGTCTTGCATCCACTGGTCTAACATCTTCAGCTCTGTGACTTTAGGAATTGATCATCACTGGCCAGTCCTGCTGTCTCTACAAAACTGAGGAAGTGTGTTCATTCCTGTGGAACAGAAACAATGTAAAGTTCAAAATACTGTATTAATTCTAAGGTCAACTTAAGAAAGTAAATGTTTGGAAAATGTCCTCTAATTTCTACTGGAAAAAGTCTACATAAGCTAGTAGATAAATAAAGATGTGCATCAAATCAGTCTGCACATCTCGGTCACGCGTTTTTTGAAATTGAGGCTAGTTTCAAGAAACTGCATTGATCCTAGGAGCTCGTAATCAAATGCATTGTCTGACACTGAAATGAAGCCAAACCACTTTGAAAGGCCTTTGCTTGATCCCTCCAAGAGCACTAGAAAAAAGTATACAAGGGAAAAAATGTCTGATCTGATCTTCATTTCTAAGTGAAGTTCAGAACAAAGATATTATAAAGCAAGCCACTTGTACCTTGTTGTATGCCGACAGAGAAGTTATAAGCAGTTATAAAAAATAGAGAAAATATTTTAAATTAAAAATAGAACCTCTGCGTGTCTACAGGAGACTCTAGATGGGACAGAGGAGAATCTGAATTCTTGAATGTACTCATGAAGACGATGGGATTCTCAAGCACTGTCACAGAAGAAAGGGCGGCTCAGATCAAGGCGGTTCAGAACTGCAAGAACTTTAAAGACCATCAGGGATAATTCTGGTCACTTAGAGGGCTTCATAAACATAAGCATGAAACCTTTGTTCGGTCATTCTCCAGAAGCCTGGTCTGTTTTCAGATGCTGACTGCTGCAATGGCTACTGGACTTTGTCCTGCTACAGGACGAGCTCATTGACAGTCATTTTAAGGGCACAGGCCCAGCTCGGTTTTCTTTAACATCCTATCATAACATTAGTTCAAAAGATGAAGAATCAACCTTTAAAAAAAAAAAAAAAAAAGTTTTTCATAAATATTCATTAATGTGAAAAATAAAAAATTGAGACATACACAGTAACTGGACATTATTTAAATAAAATCCTAGTGAACTCATCTATTAACATCATTATGATCTGTTTCTCCACAACACAACAGCATTTTCCCTTGTCAGTTTTTTGTATCCATTTGTTAAGCAATCGGTATTACTCTGATGCTTGGGAAACCTCTTCTAGCTCTCCTACAGTCTTTTCCAGCCATACTAGATGTTCTTAACAGTTTAGTGATCTCTTTGATAACTTTATTCATGACCGAGGTACCGAGACTGGTGCTGAGGATTTAATCTGCCTAGTGTTCTGGAGAAGGCCCTTGTGTGGGAACATTTCTTAACTTCATATCATTTAAAACATGAATTTATTAGAGTAACCAATATATAATAAGCAGAAAGGTACTTACTGACCTTTACATCATTTCCCACTGGGATGTCACATTAGTGAAGGGCCCTTTCTATGGAGCCTTCGTAAGTATAATTCCAGCTAAGTCTTAGAAAAACTGTACACACTAACCTCTGTAAGTCTTTACAAATAAAAAAGCAGGTCACAGAAATTAGCTGTGTGCTCAGACCTCTCTTGTGTAACAGTTTACTATGTTCAATCCCTAGAGACAAAAGATCTACACATGAAACAGCTATGGAAATAAAAGCACCTGGAAGCTTTCTCTTGTAATGTAAGTGTAGCAAAAAACATTCAGAAAAAATGCACTTAGTGATGAGCACAGCCTTCAGTTCTGTTTGCATTTAATACTTCACTCTTCGAACTCAATTTTCAACTGAATGGGAGACTTTTGACATGTCTTTCTTTGGGGACCACTCATGCTGGTGGTTGAATTTTCTATTTCTTTTAGACCGCAATTAAGCATTTTAAAAGTAAGAAAGTCTTGATCTCTTAAAAAAAAAACCCCAAAAATCCAACCAAAAACCAGCAATAGTCACTGAAGTATAACTGCTCTATTATGTGTTACCTCGCTCCCACCCCACCCTAAGGACACTCCTCTTAATTAAACAACTTCTTTAAGAATTAGATTTAATAGCAGAATATTAACACATTATGGCTGCTAAAACATTACAATAGTGATAGCAGTAATAATGAGTTTCCCTGAGCTGTGACATGCTCAGGTCCAAGTACCTGTTCTGCCTTTTTCCCCTGTAATGATACTTCCCAATGGAAGTGCTGACCACTGTGGCCTTGCTGTATAAACCATTGTAATTTCATAACATTAGTAAGATCTTTAGGATCTGAACCATGAAGCCCAGTCTCTTGTATTTTAGAGCTACTCTCCCCAATTTATTACAAATGGAAACTCCAGCTAGGGGCTTGCCTTTATATCCCACTGTTGGGGCACCACCCGGAGTACAGAAAGACAGCACAGCAGAGATTTTAAACTACATGTTCCCCCAATAAAACACACTTTTAATTACCAGCCTAATCTCTTCCAACCACCTTTCCTTTATCTCCGTTCTACTGATTTTTTGTAACATCTTTTTTATAATCTAATAGAAGAGGAACATCTTTGAAATGTCAACTTTTTTTTTTTTTCCTCCCCCCAGAGGAAGATCTTTCCTAAGAAGTCGTAGCTTAACTTATTTTTATTACAATCTGTGCATGATCTGATCAGAAAATGAGAAACAACATGCAGTACTTCTTTGAGATAGAAGGTACAATCCTACATTTGCAAAATGGATATCCAAGCCCATTCCACTGTTCAAAAATGGAAGAAACAAACCTATTCTCTGCTGGTTGCATTTTTGATAAAAACCCCACATCCACCAGCTGGCCAAACCAGATACGAAACACATCTACCAGATGTGAAATCATAAACCCATTTGATTGGAAAGATTCAAACAGAAAGAGAGATGAATGGGGAAAAAAAAGATAGAGTGAAACACCTATGGCATCAAAACAAACATCTATTTTGATACAAAAATCCATATAAGAGCAATATTCCTACCATAGTGCTTACTCTAAACAGCTCATCACCGTGCATACGTAGAACACCTTTTGTACTTACTAATACAACGGCAGTTAGTAATCTTATTGTTGATTCAGCATCTCATTTATCACTCCCCAGATAAACATTATTATTTTCACAAAAAGCGTGCAATATATGGAGTAGAAATACTCCATAAAGTCTCATCTAAAACTCAGTGCAAGAAACAGAAGGTAGAAGTCTCCAACTACACCACAGTGAGTTTTGAATAGGTGACTAGCAGACCTATAAAACTGCTATAAGCACTTTACATACACGCGACAACCGATATGCCAGTGGTCAGCAGGAAAAACCTCAGTAAGAGTGGGAGGCAGGAAATCTTCAGGAGTAAAAAATAAACTATAAAATTAAAAGCACCCTGCATATGAATACCTGAGGCACTAGCCAGAAAAGACATTCAACAGCAGTAATTTGGCATACAGATGATACAATAAAACTAAAAGCTGAAAAGAGTGTAAAAGCTAGGCTTCTGGAGGTGCTATATCTCCAGACTATCCCGACCCAAGGTATAAGCAAAACCTCAGCAGTGCTCTAATGGCTGTGCCAAGCGCATTTGCCAGTGTTCTGTACTATGGTTGAGCTCAGACTACAGCTTTTTCCTCCACAGAACTATTTTGATGTCAATTCACATGTTGCTAACATATTTTCAGTAAATCAGGGGAAGCTTACTGACTTGGACTTTCTAACACACTTAAATTAGCTAGAAACCACTCTAGTTATCAGGGAGGAGATGGATAGACAGCAAAAATCTCATAATATTTTGCCCTGGTTTTGGGTGGGATAGAGCTTTTTTTTTTTTTTTTTTCCTTTTTCCTTATTAGTAACTAGAATCGTGCTGTGTTTTGGATTTGGATTCAGTATGGGATTTCATATGAGAAAAATATTGATAATGTACTGATGGTTTTGGTTGTTGCTACGAACTCAAGGACTTTTCAACTTCTCATGTCCTGCTAGTGTGGAGATATACAAGAAGCTGAGAGGGAGCATCACCAAACTGGCCAAAGGAGTATTCCATATCATCTAACATCATTCTCAGTGTATAAAGGAGGGTTGACTGGGAAGCTCACTCCTGCCTCCGGGATTCTCTCTCTTCTCTGGGATCGCTAGGCTGGACATTGGCCAGCAGGTGGTGAGCAACTGCATTGTGCATTACTTGTTTGAATCTTCTATTATGATAATAATTATTATTTAAATGTTATTTTAATTATTAAATTGTTTTTATCTCAACCTACAACTCCCCCATTCCCCGGGATGGGGATGGTGAGTGAGCAGCAGCGTGGTGTTTGGCTGCCAGCCAGGTTTAAACCATGACGCCTTTGTTTCCATAAGCAAGCTGAAAACCCCATCCCCGCTCTTTCCCCAAGAACAAAAATCAGGTTTGTTCTGTGAGTGAAACAAACAAGATGTTCCATCCTCTCAGTGTCAGTACGTGAGTCTGCCACTCACTGTATTTCTGCTGGATTAACAGCGAAGATGCATTTCCACTGATAGGTTTCACTTCCCAAAGACATTTTAGTGAAAAAAAACCCCAAACCCACCCTCACAAGCTCAAAGTGTATACAAAGGAAACTCAAATACATCTGAACAGCGAGAGCTAGCATTCTAAATAAACAACATATGCTCTATAATCAACAATATTTTTTTTTTAAAAAAAGAAACAAACCGTCTTCAGTTTAAAGGTTTAATTAAAAACAGCCAGAGCATTTCACATTCTGATATAGAAAATCATGAAATAAATTAAGCACACAAACAGGGCTAGTTTCTCATCTAAATTGCTCTTCCATTGCATGTATATGTGTATTCTAATCACAGATGATTTCTAGATAACTGTACTTTTCTTTACGCATTTTTCTAGAATGGAGTGATAGCAACCTGTCTTTATCTTAAAATGAGCATCTTGTTGATAATTTCACATCATACACTTCATGCCTACTTAAAACACCATCCTAAAAAGCGGTAACCTACGGTCAGAAATTACATTTTTTTTTTTTTTTTTTTTTTTGTTTTTTTTTTATGTTGGAGCGTATAATACAGTTCTGTCTAAAGACAGAGAACATATTTGTGAGAGGTACAAATTTGAGTGGCTTCCCATATTCATATTTTAATGCCTAAAGAACTAAAGGAACTTTTATTTTAAAAGATTTTTGAAACCTAGACGTTGTTATTGCAGGATGCATTAGACCTTTTTTATTCTACACAGCTTTGAAACAACCACTTTTCTTCCCTTGGAAAATGGCATAGAGAAATCATTCACATGTTTATATCCTCATTGTTTATTCCTCTAAAAAGAGGAATTATTACTTGCATCTTTAAATTAATGTTAAGTACACGTGCCTGTGTATAAGTGGAAAAGGCTAAAGCGTAGAATCACAGCAATTGCGTTAAATGAAATTGCTGAATTATTGCTCAAAAGATTTCTAAGTGTAGCCCATTAATTTCTAATATGCTTCAGTCCCTGGGCTGTCGTACTTCTTTGTGCCCTTGTTCCACCAGCCCTGCTTGCAGCAGCCTGCGGAACCTGGGCGTTAGGCACTTACTGCCTGTAAGCGTCCTTCTGCAACAAATGGAAACACCCTCACAGGCTAATTCAGCCTACCTAGGGACTAAACACTTTGTGATAACTTCTCTCAGTTTATTTATCATCTCTACAGGGAACAAAAAGCTTCATCGGGTACCGCAGTTTGATGCCTGAAGAGCCGGATGAATGCTGTCTTAATTCGCACTCTTGCTGCCGGGCGGAGGGAGATGGTGATGCCTCAGCCTTGCCCAGCATCAGAGCTGTGGAGGTTTTCTCTGGGCTGTACACTGAGCTTTGGAGACTCCACAAACACCTCGTGTGTGTCGCACAGTAACAAACCCTCACGGGACTTGCATAGCAGTGGTGGTGTTACACTAGGATGGAGTTTCATTGTTTACTCTCTTATCCTCCCCTTTTAAGCCAAAACCCTTTAGGCATTGCGACTTTTTTATTTAAAATAGAGAAGTCGAAAACCACATAAAGAAATACAGTGACTATAAATCCATATAGAGGACAGAAAGTTAACTTTAAATAGCTTAGTTTGCCAAAGTTATGTACTGGAATAAACTTACCACGTAAATATGATAATGAGTAAATTATAACATATTCAGTCAAACATCTACGGAATTTTTTTGTGTCTTGCTTAATTAGTTACAGTTTCATGTACTGCCGTCTTTCATTAACTTGGTAATTCCTGGGCATGCATAGGTGGGTGCCTCACTAAATATTATTTAATTAACGCACAGTACTCATATAATATATGCTAATTCTTATTTGCTAGGAAGTTAATTATAAAGCTTTGATAATCTGTTTTGATAAATTTAATTCAGTGGAAAATGTGTGTCCCTCGAACAAAATTATATTAATTTAAATTTGGGGTTTTTTAGACGGTTACCTGCTACCTGTTGTGATGAATCATTAGCTGTGGTATAGGCAAACCAACTTTGGGTTAAGCATCAGGTTACTCTTTCTTTTCAATAATTCTTCCTATATTGAAGGTTTTGCTAAACACTGTTTGCACATAGAAAAATACATTAAGACACACGACCAAGAAGGAAATAAAGCAAAATCAGTGTGACTTACTGTCAAATAACTAACAGATTAGTGAACAAGAACTTTTAATAAAGTTACAAGCCTATATGAAAACACTACAGCAGCTCACCTGGACGTACTAAAATTGTCGTCATGAAAAATTAACGCCTAAATGCTGCCAGCTGGGGAAGGGTCTCAGCTTGTTAGAGACCAAACGTTCAACAAAGGTTCCAAAAGGACAGCTCCTCCAGTGAGAAAAGGAGGAATTTGGAGTAACTCAGCATTCCCTCACTTTGGCACGTATCAACCTGTAACATGGATGGCAGCTTAAGTCGATCATTCGTAAACCAACCGTAAGATCCCGGCTGTGGGAGGCAGACGTGGGGACACGCTCAGAGGACGGAGGGCCAGGGAGCTGACTGGTGGGTGTCGTTTTACACGGGGCTCCTGCTGGGTCTGGAGAGAATGCTGAACAGATTGTCTTAAAGACTGAAGTCATTTTTGCATGGAAACAGTGGCAACATTCTCCTGTTGGCCAGAAGTCTTCTTTTTGTAAAATTCAGTTTGCCAGATTTCCCTCCCTGTCTCCAAATCATAGTTGCTGGTAAGTAAGTACATGTAATGCTTGGTTGCCCCAATTTTTTTATTTTCTTGTCTTTGAGAGTCCCCCGAGTAATAAAAAATTATCATGACAACATCATTATTTGTTAAGAAATTAAAAATAAATTTCAATTCAACTCACAACAATGCACTGTGAATAGTAAAACTCATCTTAGATATAAAATTAATATTTACATGGGCATATGGGAAAAACAATTGTCACTAGATATTGATGTGAAGCAATAACTATATTTAATCTCCTGTAAAAACAAAATGCCACTTATTTATTCCGTTTCCTTTAGCTTAATTCCTAAACTTCTAAAGACTTCAGAGAACTATAGAGAAGCTAGATAAAGAGCTTATCTGCATAATTCTTATGCTAATTCACAGAAGGTGTCTTGAGTAAAAGGATGACTACATGCACACTAAGGGCTCATTGTCACTAAATCTTTTTTTTTTTTTTTTTTTTTTTTTTTTTTTTAATAAGCTAAAATATTATGCATGTATTTACTTGTAATATATCTTACCCTGTTATTTTTAAGAGAGGACATGGTTCTAGATCCAAATATGAGCCTGGTTACTCACAGTTCTCCTAAATGTCTAGAGATATTTTTGAGCCAGGCTACCACCACATTGCAGGTGTGCAAACAGAGCAGGAATTACAAATGCTCACATGCTTTTTAAAGAAAAAAATAACTTGGTGTCCTGCGTAGCAGCAAAAGATAGATTAGTATGTCAGATACTATTAACTGCTGCTCATCAGAAATTTCTAGTCATCCTAAAAACTAGAACTATTCATTTTCTCACCAAGCTCTCCCTTCTCCAGACCTCCAGTCCCACATCTCCAAGCATTCTGTATATTAATCGCTCTACCCTTGGGGTAAAACCAATTTATTGTCCCAACATCTTTGACATTACAATTTCCAAATAGTATTTATAACTTTGTAAACCTTTTAGTTTGTAGAGTACAAAGAGACAAGCTAAGATTATTTACATTTAAAAAAGAAGCAAGATCATCCCAGAGAATTTGGATGGGCTTAATAGCGTGCTTTTATTATCTAGTTGAAAATATTTATTATTTCGAATATTATTTCTGTTCAGTAAAATAACTCCTGTTATTCCAAAAAAAAAATCAGTTTGCAGCTGGTAGCATAAATCTGAATTAACGGTCTAAACGTATATTATGCTAATGTAATGAGAGATCAGGATTTGTGTTTTGTAAAATTAATATTTACAACTACTTAAAACAATGATGAAAAAAACACTTAAAAAGTAGAATGGTTCGGTTGTTGTTTCTGTGTGCATACTTTCATTACACACCGATTTCTTTCGTATTCTGTTTCTGACTTAGATGCTGTTTTGACACAAGAATATCTTCAGCCAGTACTGTTTTCAAACACCAGGAAAACAGAGGGACAACTGGCTCCAAGACTAAGGAGAGGAAGTTTTTTGCTGAAACACCTAGTATAAACACAAGCCCTGTACACATAATGAATATAGAAGCACGACATCATGCAATATTAAAAATCTGTATTTTCTTATGCATATTACACATCGATATCAGCCTACGGAGGTAGATACAATTTCTAAGTCTAACCTCATAATTAAAACAGATTATCCCCTTATAAACTGTCATCATAATGATTCTGTGATAGAATTGTCAGCTGGTGTAAGTGATACACCTCCAGGTAATTCTGCTGGCCTCCCATGCATCACACCTGCAGACCATTCTTAACCTAATCCAAAAAAATTGTACCACCACTTAAAATGCTTTTAAACAAATTGCATGTTGCAGTCTTTAGAAATTACAGGTTTTATTCTAAAGGTTTTTCTAGCCTGTGCTTTTTATTGTGCATACAATGGTTAGGGGTTTTTTTTGTTTTGTTTTTAACTTCTGACACTGTGCTGGCTTGTTAAACATCAGTGTGCACATACATTTTCATTACTAGATAACTGAATGCTTGCAATAGCAGTTCAGCAAAAAAAACCACTGTTGCCCACAAAGCAATTCCCTGAGACTATCTTCACAGACTTTTTATATGAAAATGAATTAACTAGGTTTACTTACTTGATGAAAATGGTACAGTTCTGATTCACATCCAGAACAGAAGCAGGCTTTTCATTTTAAAAAAAAAGGGAAGGCACACAATATGAAAGAAACATAATTCTCCTAGAAGTATTAAAAAAACCCCCAATCTTGAAGGGTCACTGCTTTCTACATAATGCTTAATTCTTCCTGGAATGACAATGATTTATAAGTATAGTAAATAACTCACTCTGATAGCATCACTACACTGCTAATGATTTCCTTTGGTTTCATGACAGACTTCCTTCTTGTTCCACTTTCTCTGTTCTCCAGAAAGATATCCAGCCAGATTTTCCAGCATTCGGTTTGAACCAGTCTCCCAAACCCAGGAATTGTTTTAATAGAGTGGCAGTCTACAGGCTTCTTAGTAGATCCGACAGAGAAATCGCTGAATTAAACTCAGATGTAAATAATTCTGGCTAAGTTAAGCGTGACGTCTTTGTTGGTAAGAATGTATGCAGCAATGTTAAATGTCTACGTTCACACAGGACTAGCATAATATATTAGAAGTGAATAATTCATATCATATGGGGATGGACAATGACAATGCATATGCATCTGGAAAAGCAAGGTAGAAGAAATATGCTTTGTTTTGTTCTCTTAGTTTCCTTTTTTGCTTTTTAACAGCAACTCCCCCTTTTTTTTTTTTTTTTTTTTTCCCCCCCTTTGTCAATTGTGCCCACTTTGTGTCAATTTACACAATTACAAAAATTTGAGCATCTAGTGAATGCAGTTTGTTACACGCTACTTTAATCTGCAGTCCTCTTGGGTGTGGATGAATGGGCATTAAGTTTCCCCTGTTTATTTTACTACTACTATTTCCATGCCTGATGAATGTGGTGTGTGCAAACTGGGTGTTTTCTGGCTAAGAAATTTTACTTCTACTGACAGCACCATAGCCTGAATCTCTAATGGGAGATACACCTACAAAAGGAAAGATTTAATCTTATAAGAATAAGACTTTCAATACAGTCTTATCTAAGCTATTGGATCGTTAAATAAACCCAACGTGATCAGCAGCTTCTATTCATTGTCCTGTTAATCAGTTCCAAGATATTATTTTCACATGCATCAACTTGTTTTTGATTAATAGAATTCTTCAATTCTTTTCCAAGAGCATCTAGATGTAATTGCACCTGGTACTGAGCACTATGTTTTAACATGTCTCCTTTAAAAAAATCAATAATATATTTTAACCTTGCAGATATAATCATAGAATTATAGCTGTTGTCTTCTGACTACATTAATGGGACTTCTAATGGAAAAACAAACTCCTAGCATTCTCAAGAACTTTTCAAAATTTTCTCTATTCTCAGCACACTCAAATGTAACACAACTTTTCTTCTTGTGGAAACAGGGCTCACTGGAATAGCAGAAACCAGAGCGAAGGAGCTGAAGGCAGCAGTCCCTTTAGGTAGGAAGTATTCAACTTTTATTTCAAACTTAGTCCAAAATGGGAGCCATTGAAGGAACGTCATTTTATATTTTCCTAAAGTGTTAAGATTGGAATTGGACTGTTTTAAATTCCACATCTGCAGCACTGCTCAGTACTGACACTGGCAGTAACAGGTTCTTAAAATATTTTCAAATTCTGTCCAGGGGATGTTTCAGAAGGGAACACAAAGTCACATTAATCAATCAGCCCAGTGATATACTATGCTGTACCAGGGCATTGATACTATCACTCATAGCTAAATGACACATTTTGTTTGAGAGCCTTTTTTTAGATCTCTGGCACAAGTAATTGACTGCAAATGATGAATTCTGTTCTAACAATTTATCCTTTAGCATTAACGCTGCATTTCTTAATCATGTGCGAAGTGAGGTGGAGTCCTGATACTGCTCCTTTGCAAGTCAATAGGAGTTTCAGCAGTGCTTTCCATAGGATTCCAGTGTGAGTTTTCTATTGACCACTGCACAATGCATAGAGAAGCAATGAGTAAAGTTGAAGATGCAGTAAATTTTCTAACACAACACCCAATGGAAGTAGTAATATAACCATGCTTTAGTGATGAACTCCAAAATATAATTTCGAATCTAGTATGTAAACGATGAGCACTCGCTATACTTATATTCTTTTACCTTAAACAGCCTACATGTAGTTCCAAAAGGATTTTTCAGAAATAATATCTTAGCAGACTCTAGTATAAAACTAATGAAAACAGGAATTAGTAACAGAAGTGACAAGATTTATCCAGCAGAGTGATTTTACCCTTATTCTCAGCAAACAACAATTCTTTTCTCGACTAACAAGCCACAAGAATAGACCAAACGTATCCTTACCCTCAGTTCTTGATATGCATTAAGTCAGTCTATACTGCTTTTGCCAAATTTCAGACTTCACTAACATTCCCTTACATATATATTTTTTCCGATATGCCACTTGAATTAACATGATAATTTGTCAAACAAAAGAAACACCTCTGCTTGCAAGGTGAAGTAGTGTCTTTGAAAGAGCTCTGTAGAATAAAGAGACATTTATAATGTTACAATATTAGATACAGAAACCTGCCTAGTTACGCTGGACTTAACACTACATTGTCATTGACTTCAGCGCGACTAATGATCTACGGCTCACTGTCACAAAGGGGGAAAAATAAATACACCCTAAACACCTAGAGATTCTTTTCTAAGGTTGTATTTCCTTACAGGGGATTACGGTATTGACTGGACTGATGGAGCCATTCACATCTTGGCAAGCACTGAAAGAGGAGATATGTCCACATAAATGAGCATGTGATTAGGCCTGATAAATTCTTTCTGATGGCTTGGAAGTTAGTTTGATAGTATCATCCAATTTCCAATGAACAATGTCTACACTGCAGAAATTCTAGGTGATAGCTAGGTCCTCTGTTTAGCACTCTCAGCCAAAGTCAACTGACCAGGGAATAGCTATGGGAATAAAAAAAGTCTCTTATCTCTAGAATAAAGTCAGGCAAATAACATTTTTCTTTATATGCTGACAGTCCAGAAATGAAAACAAATATATATATATATATATGTATGTATGTTTACACCAAAGAAAAACACAATTTTTTTTTCTACTAATAGAAATAAACAACCCAAAATGTCTTAGCCAATTAAATAAGTCTCCACTGTACTTCTGATAATTAACCTTTTCTAAATCCTAAATTACTCAATTTTTTAACTGAAGAGTAAGCATTTTGACTGCAACTATTTACTGAGCTTAACTTACAGATCTGAAATTATTAATCTCCATAATAAGTCTATTTAGAGACCAATTTCCTGAAATGTGTTGAAAAATTATTGCCTTGGATTTTACCTTAGAGATGTTTAATCTTCACAAGCTTTTTTTTTCTGCATGAGCTGGATGAGTTGGAAAAGCCTGCAGAGCTGCCAACCTTGTTCTGTGTTATTTGAATAAAGAACACTTCACTCCTCAGTCTTTCAACCAAACATGCAAAGCAGCACACAAAATCCAAACCCATGTTTTTGACAGTCATCACAATATCCTGGGAAAACAAGAGAAGATCCTACAAAAGCATCCATGAGCAACAGAGAGATTAAAATATATTGCTGATGATTTAACTCATGGCAAAATAAGCAAATGGGTTATTTACAGGATGTACATATAGTGCATGGAGTGCACTTTAAATCCCAAAGGCCAAAGAAGAAAACAAAACAAAGGATACCACTCCTCCCTATTTATTATTAATATTGCCATTGTCTATATTTTTATTTCCTCTACGTACCCTTTCAAATACCTTCATAGTGATTCGACAGATGCTCTTGGGACATATTTCATCACATGCATAAATACATGCAAATGCCTAAAAGAGAGATGTGACCAAATAATGATTCAATAACGCAGAACTGGAAGGACAAATGTCTAAAGGAAGATGAAGCTTTGGGGCCATTATATGAGACTCCCACCGGTGGTCTCTATCTTCAGAGACTGGTTTTTCAGCAAAGAACCACTACTGCAAGATGAAAGCAACCAAAATCTGCTGTATTCACACAAAACCCTCCTTTGGGGGAAAAAAAAAAAAAAATATTTAAAAAAATGGATACCTGCAATGCTAATTCTGCTTTCCCCCAGTATGTTATTGTAAACTGGGATTTATCTTCATAGGTAGCAAACCTTAATCCACAAGAGAGAGGCAAAGATCTAGAGAAGAAAATCAGTACAAGTAGCTGAAAGCGGCTTTCTCACAATCTTTTGACTGAAGAGTTCTCAGAAACTTCTATTTTTAGTTACACATTCTGCAATCGATCTCTTTGTAAAATAAATAAAAATGAAAAAATTGCATAGATACCACAGGAAAATGAGGACACAAAGCCACAGAATGATTTCTCTGCCTGAAGGAAGAAGTAGTATTGTAAAGTTCAAAATGTGTTATAATGTTAATCATTTGACTATCAAATACCAGTAGTCCCAATGCATACAAATACAGGGGATTTGTTGTATAAAAGTAACTGCTATGTTGGCACAAGTATTTTCAGGAAGTTTATCTCATACCTTCTTGTTAGTGGAGAATCGTCTTAGCCCTAATGTTTCTACCACACCAGCAAGCCCCAAAAAGATACAGAGTCTAAATGACAGAGAATTCCCACAGGCAGAAATATGAGAAAGGCTAAAGATTTTCTTATTCCATCTATGGTTCAGTTTCAGAGCTGCATACTGAACTAAAACCATAGCATACAACATACATGAATTTCTGGTAGCGTGCTATTTGTACAGCAGCCCTGAGGCACAGCTATAACTCAAGAACATTCCCAAGGAACTTTAATTTAAATTCTGTATTTTCCTAAAAGTGCTCAGTTGAGACAATAAAATAATTTTAAGCCAAAAGCCCCACTTTTGCTTCCATCTTCCCTCAGATCCTAATTTTGTTCTGTACTTTAGACTACACAAGTTATATCACTTCGTTGTGACATTACTTTAAAATCACTTTACATTTTAAAATGGAATTTCTTTAAAACAATAAACAAATCTTAACCCTCTTTTTTTCCCCCAAGCTAATTTATTGCCTAATAAATTTTGCCTCCTTTTAAAATGCATTTTCATATCAGCAATATGACATTTGCAGCTCTGACCAATTAGGAAACACAGATAATACAGTTAATTTTTCTTCTTAAATAAAACTCTGACTGGATGGTCTGTTTTGGAGAACACATAAATCTGGTTTCCATGTAATCTGAATGAAGAAGCTGTGTTTTTTGCTATCAGGGTAACAAACATCAGCTAAGTCAGTTTAACACTGTCTATAATTTATAATTGATAATAATAATAATAAAGGAGATATTACAAATAGTGATGTATATACAGCAACATGTAAAATGCATTTGCTTTTAGTGCTTACTAGGTTGCTAATAAAAGTAGTCTGATCCTTGTGTGTTCAAAATTTATGTTTTGGATTTGGAGTTGTGCCTGATTAATTTTTAAAAATAGTCTAAAACTTTAAAACATAATAACATAGCTCTAGGTAAATGTTAAAGGGTGATGCTAAACATATCAACAAACCCACCTTTGTTAGGGGAACTGTCAAACCATTTTTTTCCTACTAAACTAGGGGATATACAATACTTTAAGATAAACTACTATATGTCAATTCCATTAAATACCAAAAGAAAAATAAGCATTTGATGATTAAGCAGTAATTGAAGCAAACTAGTAAAAGAGTTGAGAGACATTAGCCCACACAGGGACCAAGAATTCATTTCGTGTTTCATCGTGTACGTGGAACAGGCACCACTGCCTCATGCCTCTTCTGCTTCAGAGCCCGGTGAGCGGCGTTCTGAGTGGCTGCTTCAGGGATTTATATTCCTCCAGGGTAATAGCGCTGATTATTTAATCACCTTGTATGCGCCACTTAGGCAGGGAGAAATGTAGTCATGTGCATCAGGAGTCATGAAGATCAATTGCACCGTCTGTTTCCTTCTCTGCAACAACCTACTCTGGCACTGCGGCGGCTGGAACCGGGTTGTAGAGTGGGTACAGGTACAACATATAATCAAATCAGCAGCCGAAGTAGCAAAAAGCCCCATTTTGATGTGGAGGAAGTAGTTTCCATCATGGGATATCCATGAGGTTTTGTACATAAACGAGGCATATGAATTGTGTTCCTGAAAGAACGCCCGACACCAAATCAGCAATTGCTGGGCACACCAGCTCCCGCTTCCAGGTTTGTGCCTTGCCTGCAGCAACGTGTCACCAAGTGTAAACAAAATACCCTCACTTTTAGATGATGTGCTAGGCTAAAGCTGGGGCTCCGGGTGGAACAGAACCACTAGCGCCTTTGGTCCACCCCGAAGTCTAAGTGTTAGTCCTGAAAAATATCTTCTCCTTGAAAGTGTCTGTCAGGATACAGGAACACTCTATTCTAGGAACAGTTAGAACACGTTAATAATGAGGGAAAAAAAAATGAATTAAGGCTATCCTTAGACTAATCCATGATTAGTCATGGGTGGGTAATCTGCATGCTTTTACAAACTGTCACAGCACCTGCACTGTATTGTTTCATACTGTTGGGACACTATCCGGGTAAAATTTTAAATAACCTCCATCAAAGCTGTTCACAAAAATGCTGTATTAATCTCATTTCCACTTGGAGACCACAAGATTTAGGCTTTTTCAAAAATGTGTTTTTTTGTTTTTTTTAAAACCTGCTTATTTTCTTCCCTTGAAGTAGATTCTGTTCCTCCAAGTGAGAAGATTAAAAGTAATTTAGAGTTCAATTTGAACTTGCTAAAAGGTATCCTTCACAGGATAATGTTTCAAAGTCATCATCTGTATCCCCGGATTTCTCACACAATTTACATGTCTAAAATTGTCTGCAAGATAAGCGTTGCTGTTCTTGCTCCCCATTAAGGACAAATGCTGCTCAAGATCAAAGCACTACTCAAAATGTTTTCTGTTTACAAGATATGCTCGAGCACATCGCAGTGATTCGTATATTTTACTGGACCTAACACTTTCAGTAAATACTACCAATAGCACCCACCATCCTTTTTCTCTTTTCAGTATGTCTTTTGCAAAAAATCTTCCCTTCATTTTATAGGACGGCACTCTAAAATAGGAAAAGGACTCAGAAAACTGACTCCTGCTCTCATGTTCTTACACGTGAGCAAATTGCTGTCTTTTACATCTGGTACACTGTAATACAGCTTCAAGCGATGTGATTTACGTCACTTTCCAAGCCATGGTGAGATGATCTTTGTTTCTAGTGGCACCATCAAAGCAAGAACAGGCTTTTATTAATTTAATAAAGGCTGAGCAGATGCTACGGTCTTATCGTAAGTGGCATTAACAGGAACTGGAATACAGGCAACAAATACAATAACAGTCCTAGTGAGCACTTTGTCCTCTCTACCAGCCATCCAGAACCAGAACTGGGATTGAGAGCTGAGCCTCCAGCCTTCTGTCTCATATTGTTAATGCAAAACCATCACTAAACATGCTGCCACACCCATTTTAAGATACATCTGCTGCAATTCTATATTTAAGAGAATACATCAAAGATCAGCAATGCTGAATTTGAATCTTTAGGATAACTTATCTCTTCATTTCATACCACTATAGACATTTTTATTGTCCCAGAGAAAAAGACGTAATAAATCCTATGTTGGATGAAATGCAGGAACCTACTGCAAAGAAAAACCCTTCATTTCATACTTTGAGTGAACAATCCAGTTATGTTCTTCTGAACTATCTAGACTTTTAACTTTGCTTTGAAAGCAGCTGTTGATGCTTTGAAGGACAGCTTCTCCAAGATTTGCATGAAGGCTGCTGATCCGAAATGTGAACTAGTACTAGCAGTTTGCCTATAGGCAGCATGCCGGAAAATATCCTTTCTTTTTAACATTTGCTGAAGTATTTGAAAAAGACCAAAGTTTAGATAAGTCCACTTCACCTCTTCAGCGAGATTAAAAAAAAAAAAAAAATTAGTTATAATACTTTCTAGCCATTCCTCATCTCCCCTGAAGTCTGCAAGGGAAATGTGAATAGAATATGTAGTAGGTAGTATAAACAGCTTTGCACCATTTCAAATTCTAGCAAAATTTTTTCCCATTCTGGAACTATGTCAATCCTCCTTCACTATAGTAGTTGAGTGTGTAGCCAGTGGCATTATCACCATCTAGTCATCAGGAGTAAATAGCGCAGTAGGAATAGAACTCATTACTTTCAGCCTCAAAACAGCACTGAAATAAAGGTTTTCTCTGCACAGCTATTTGTAAAGGACTAGATGCATAATTTGACATAATGCTTTTGAAGTCAGTGAAACTAATTCAGTGAAAAATCCCTTTGTTGAGTTTGGCTGTGCAGTGCTGGAAAGTTCAGAAGAAAATTGAATATGCAGATATATTTACTAGTAAAGGAGAGAATGTTCCCATAAAACACAGAAAATCAAACTATTTCCTAATTTATGTATAAGGGCTTCAATATTTTTATAACTAATAGAAAGAAGTTTTACAGATCCCGGGGTAACCACAGGAATTTTTAAAACGTGTGCAGTAATGATAAGCTAAATTCAGCTGTAGAAAATAGATGTCTCCGTTTCCTGTAATCCATAAGATTAAAGAACTGTAATCGTAGGAAGCTTTAGTATTGATTCATTAAAATAAAATAGAATTTTAATTAAAAAACCCCTCTCTTGAGATTGCCAGCCTTATTCACATATATCAGGAACTCTTCTGATTTTCACTGTTCCATAAAACTATGATCTCCTCTTTTTTTTTTTTTTTCCCCAAAAATTATATAGGTCTAATTTTAATAACTCCTTTTTCTCTTGTTGAACACAGCATATTAATACGTTACATTCTTTTGTTTTACGGAAAATGACTGATTATGCAATGAACAAGCATCACAAAGAAGGGACCTTTTTACATGATGGACTATTGATCACTGACGTTCATTCATCTGAAGATGATATTGTTCTCTATCCAAAATCATAGATGCATTCTGTAAACAAGGTATGAAATTCAGTTTTTTAAACAGATGTACGGGAACACAAAACGCAAAGTTAAAAACCTTAAGGTTTACTTTGGAACCATCAACTCAATTTAAAATACAGCGTGATTCTTAGCTGAACCCTCCTGACTGCTGCAGAGATGGAGTCTCAAGTTCTGTGGGTTGAATTTCACATCTCGTTGGGAGCTAGCCTGATTGAGTCAACGAATCCAGGTAAAAACGTAAACTTGCTATCAGTGGTGGCTTTGCAAACTGGCTCAAGTTTAAAAGTAGTCCATGAGTGATCAAGCAAACAGTAGAACTGCCAGGACACTCACAGTTTCTGAGGGCAGATGTCAGTAACCAGAGGCAGGCAGAATTTCTTACGTAGGCCCAAGCACAGTTCATCTGATTGCCCACGGTATTATAGTCTCTGCTATGGATGCAGCTGGACTTATCCCGTTGACAAATCATCTCAAAAACATCTACTATTCTATCTGGCTGTGATATTCAGTGCTAATTTTAATCTTATCCGAATTTAAGGTCATACAATGAAAATAATTGTATAAGGTAATTAATTAGCCAAAGGAAAGTCTGACTTTTGTATCATAACCTTATTAATGCTGTCTAAAAAGGTTATGTCCCATCATCCAACAGGACTTTCTTTAAAAAATAACAATGCTAACATGCTTAACCACATCAAATGAACTTGCATTTCTTAACAAGTCTCCTGTGTGTAAATGCTGGCCTCAAATTAGCTTATCTCGATTTACAGTAACTTCCTGTTTTAAATCAAAACTTGACCCCTAAATCATTTGAAAACTCTATTACTGCAAATATCCCTCATGATAACACCAACATTTTTCTAGGCATATAGACAACAATTATATCTTTAGGCAGAGAAGGTGGCATGCTGTGTTGATTTGTGAGTATTAAATAGCCATTAGGCAAAAGACAAAGTCCTTATTCTTACCTTACATATTGTTATCCGTCTATTTAGCAACACACACATAGAATTTCAGAGAATAGTTTTATATACCTTAGTTTTTTGAAAATGGTTATTTTTCATTTTGCAACAGAGTTTTCTTAGAAAATTTTGGATAGCCAGTTAAAACTTAAATACTGTAACATGAAAAAGCTCGACTTGCCCTTGGACTTGAGAGAACCCGTGTGTGCACAGTGGGGCCCAGTCTCCGAGTAGGCAACAGTTCCTAGCAATGAGAGATACCAAACCTCTTTATCTAATCACCCACTATTATTAACTGGTGCTGCCTATTTCCTTCAAAACTCAAACATCTTAAAAGAAAAACCTAAAAGCTCCCATATGCTGGCCTCCTTCAACACATTTTGGATTTGTTTGTGCAGGGTCTTTTTTAATCAAAAACCACAGGAAATAAAGGAGCTTCACATGCATAAAAATAAATTCCGATACCATGAAGAGTCCAACTAAATAAAAGAGTCTGGAAAACTCAGAGTTGCTATTGCATCTATCCTTACAATCCCCTGTTGTGGCAAAGCTCTGAAGGAGTCTCCAAACAGCATGCGGTTTTATAGACCATATGATCTGCAATATTTACCATGCATAATGGAAATAGATAAGGCAAAGCAAACAGCTTGAATTTTGTATTTTCTTGCTTTTTATTTAGTCTAGGTTGTTAGCACCATGTGAATATATATTTTGGAGTCTCTGTGTTTGTGTGTATATGCATATGTGCATGTGTGTATATATAGGTATAAACAAACATATAGAGTCATTTCACTATATTTCTCAAAGATCATTAAAAAACACCTTCTGAGTCAACACCTATAATCAGAATATTTGACCATTGTTTTATAACTTTAAAGTTCACTGCTATAAAGTGTTCAGCAAATGAAAATAAATGGGAAATGCATTTGCTAAGCACACTTTTTTTTTATTGATCGGTACATACAAAGAGTAGGAAACAGACACACGTAGAAATTTTAAAGTAGAAGAAACCCTCCATATTACACTGAAAATGTGAAGTCACACATTTGAAAGGGATTTCTTCACAAATACAAAAATGCTTGCAAGTCCTAGGTCTTATTGCCAGCAGCTGCCTTACTTGCCTGGAACTATATCTGAAACCTCTGAGGGGGTGCAGTGGAAGAAAATAAATTAGGGTAATTCACTATATCAAGACTTACCTGCCCTTCCTGTGTTGAGACTAATAGGATCATATTACTACTTTTTATTATTTTATGTTTGTTTCTGAAAGCTTCTCCCCTCAGATTTTTCACTTGTAGTCATTACTTACCAATATCTTTCTATAGTTTTCTGCTAAAAAAAAAAAAGAAAAAAAAAAAAAAAAGAAAGCACCCGTTTTGCCTGAGAGGTTCAAGAGCAAGGTACCTCCTGCCCAGCAATACGGTGCTGTAGGGAAAGAGAACTGTAGCCACTAGTGAAGTTATGTGCATGATGTGAAGGAAGGAGCCATTCTGTGCCAACATGTTTTCCTGAATGGAAATGAAGGAAGGATAAATTCATCAGGAGTACTTCTCTGGTTTGGATAGCTTTCAGCCAAAGCCACCTGAAAAACAAGACACCTGTTCATTTCCACGTGCTTTGAATCAGGTCCTGAGAAGGCACGTTTTCCTTTTTTTGGTTGGTTTCCATCAATACCTTGAGATCAGATTGAATTCTATGGGAAAGAAACCTTTTTACTTTACTTATGAACTATCCCAATTTCTGCGGTTACATTCATAATTGTTATTTGCAGAATTGTTTGTATTAATAATATTTGACAGTGTGTATTTGGAAATTATCCACATCAAGTGTATATTATCCATTTCCTAAAGACATTCTTTATCATGCCTTCCTGGATTCTGATTTTTTAATTTTTAAATTTTTTTTTTTCAATACACAGGAAAAAAATAAATAAGGAATTCAGAAGAATGGTGAAAAAGAATAATATACGTATAAGAAATGTTGTTGAGCTACAGATTATTTGTACCACATCTCAAGAAACTTTTGAGGTTCATAAACAGTTGAAATAAAATTTTGTTGCCATTTAACATGCTGGGGCTTTTTCTAGTTAGATCTTTTATGTCATTATTTCATTTTGATGATTTTTCGTTTGGAGTCCTTTGTCTCATGTTTAAGGAGGGATATTTATAAGTTCATTATAACATATGTAAATTTGCTTATTTTTAGAAAACGTTCTTTAACACTTTGGTTTCCTTGTCAGAGTCTGTAGTGCTAATAGCTGTGCTAATAAAATTATGAAAAAATTGCTTTCCATACATAGAAATTTAATGAGATGGAAATTTTCAGGAACCGAACTGATTCTCAGCAGTGGTTTAGTAGACTCTCATAACATCTGCCCATGTGCAGACTGGAAACACTCCATGCCAATAGAGATGTCATTACATCGGCTCTGCTTTGTGTTTCAATTCTTTTTTCCCCCCGGTTTAATAAATTAACTTGGTTAGCTAAATGCTAATGAATACCTATATTTACAGACCAGAAGAGCTTCTTTCCTCAGGTAAATTAGGTTTCAAGAATGCTACAGGGTTAGGATTTTTTATTTATGCTATTTTATCTCCCTTGAGGAATGAAGAAGTGAGTACATACATCCATTACAACCCAGTTTTAAACAGGATCAGTTCGCTAGAGACCTGCAGATCCTTCTACCCCTATTAACCTGACATGAGGAATTTATTTATCCTTTCCGTAGGCTTTATTATCACACAGTATACGGCACACAGCAGTGTGGAAACAAACCCCACACCACACTTACTCTGCTTCAAGCCTCATGCCCTTTCCTGCCCAGATGCAATTCCAGCCCATTGCAACAGCTACAGATGCTGCGAGCAGGGGCTTCAGGTGCATTCTGGTATGTAAAGTACTACACCTGTCACTATTTTCTTTCACCTTGTTTTTTCTTCTCATTCCACAAAAGCATGACTTACCGTGAGAAATACAAGCCCTGCCCAATTTTGTTATGTAAACATTAAAAATTAAAATGTTCATCTCCTGTGTTTTCAGACACACGCCACATTTACACACAAAAATGTAAAGGCTGTAGAATGGGCATTCAATAGCCTTTTGAGATACTCTTGTCACTAAACCTCTATAAACTAGGAACGACAAAACAGTTTATCAGAAAAGCACAGATATCAAGAGTATGCAGCTTTTTATTTTTGTTTTTGTCCTTGCTGGACAAGTAATTCATGACCTGTATATAATTGCTTTTTAATTTCATCTTCATGTATCACAGAGAGAAGCAAAGCTGTCCCCTGTCTTGCTTCCGTGAGCTACCTTAATCAAGCTTACATACATTAAGCGTGTCCTTGTTTTATGCCTAACTGTTATTTCTCATCTGCTCTCCGGACTACATTTCCTGACATTCACGATTAAGGAACTCGCCATTCAACGAAAAAGTAAGTGACTTTATCATTTAGCTGTAGATCCTAAGGAGCAAAGCCTCTAAAAGATTAAATATTTAATCCTTTGATCTACTGTGTTGGCAACTGCCCTATCTATTTTATAAGCAGGTTGACAAAAGCATTATGAGGCCTGGGATTTGTGTAATGGAGCAGTGTTAAACCTCATACTCTTCTGTGCTAAAAAGTGGAATAACATTTTTCTAACAGAACAATATTACCGTGAACTTCCTATAATGGTACTTGGCATGAAACTGAACATAGATGTTATTTCAAACAATTTTATGTGACAACTTTACCAAGGCATATGAAAGAAAGTAACTGAATACATTCAGAATCAACAATAAATAGAAGTGAAGCAAATTCATTACGAAGAAGCAGCTAAATGGATTTTAAAGAGCAGGTTAATCTCTAGCAGAGTGGGGAATAAGTATGGCTGTAGAAGATGGGAGAAGGTCGAATCTGGTATCAAGTAAAAGGGCAGAACAGAATCATCGGGAAACTGCAGTCTAATCGAGAGAACTAGTTTGAGGAAAGATACTGGAACAATCTATTAAAGAGTTTGTACACACCTCGACAATAACTTCTGTCCTCATTCTTAGATAAACCCTCAATATCGCCAATCTGGGTTTGCTTAAGGATGACAAGCAGACAAGTAGAAAAGTATAAGCTATAGCCATCGTGAAAATGTTGAAAGAACATTTTGAAAGATTTTTTGGTCAAGAACATAAAATTATAACAACAATCTTACAGATAACAATCTGTGACCAACTGTACCATATACCCACCTTATTAAGACTACATATAATCAGCTTTATTTGCGCTAGTGTTAGGTTTTAGGGAAGCCTTGCTAACTCTGAGCATAGGTAAATCTTGGCATAAAGTTACCTAGGAAAATAAAAACAAACCTAGAACATTCCAGTTGATATTCTGCAAAACAGTGTAGTTACATCTGTCAGAAATTCTTCAGGTATAATTGATGCTCCTATTCTCTGGCTCTGATAGACTAGATAATGTTTTCAGGACCATTCTCAGTTAATACTTCTGTGAACCCTCCTGTAACTCATACAAACAATGTCCTTCGGCAAATGACTGCTGGTGTGACAAGCATTTAATACAGGTTCAAACCCAAAAGAATTGTAAGCTTCAGAGATCACTAAAGGGGAACCTCCACCTCTCAAGCAGATTAAGGAATCTCTGGAAGGGATTATCACTTTTCATTCTCACATTAAAAAAATACTACATTACACACTGGCACACTTGCAGCAGACAAGTAATCCTTTGCCTTCCTGATGTATTTGCAGTAAATCTTCATTCTTCGTTAAAAAAGAATCGATACCAAAATGTGATTGAAAGCTAAATTAGTATCTCTAATTTAGAAACAAAACAAACCCATCAAAATTCAGCAAAGGACAAATATTCTCGACTTTAAAAACTATATACAATGGTTCAAAAATACTGAACTGTTTAGAAGTGATGATCAAGTGAGAAACATTAACTTAATTTCATTGAAATTTTCACACAAAGATGGAAAGGCTATTGGTCAAATCTTCCCCCCCCCCCCCCCCCCCCCTTTTTTAAAAAAACTCACCCTACAGTAACAAGATGGGAATCAATATGAAATGACCATTTTGAAATCCTGTGAACATTCCTCCGTCTCAGGTGATCTTTGGCAAGCCACACACACGGTGTCACTAAGAATACAAGCACCTCATAATTTAATCTCTTCTGTTTCTGATTCTGAGGGACTTGAAATGTTGCATAAACCAGCAGCTGCTCACACAATTTAGATTGCACTAAGACTGGAGTCCTCTATTTGTCCAAGTTCTTTCTGAAATGGAAGCACAGCAAAGGTATCCAGTTACATTTTAGCCTTGTCCTTTTGAAAACAGATCTGAAACAGAGCCATAAGAGTTCTAAAGAAAGAAATCAATATAAAACCATGCACAACATTGATGGATGGAACTAGAACTACAGATAAGATCTAAAGAGCACTGGATTTTCACAGGAATAAATATTTTGAAAGAGATTTCTGGCCTACTTCACTAGAACTGCATTAGGCGGCTTGAAAGATTTTAGTATCATCTCTCAAGATGAAAACTCAAATTAAATCATCCTTTTTATAATTAAACAGCAATATAACATGTACACACAGTAAACTGTGACCAAAAAGTTACATCTGCCATCACAGAATACAAAGAGATAAGTAACCTTACGGGAATAATTCTCAGGGAATAAATTCTCACAACACGAGTTTAAGATCTGCTGTTGTGCTAATAATGAGGCTAAAATTATAAACCTATATATTCTTCAGCTTATTTTTCCAATTAAAAGAATAGGAAGACAGCCAGATTTTGCAAACAGAAATAATTCTAGCATTTGACAGTACAGTTCAAAAATATATTAATGATGTTAGCTCCCTTTTTTTATTTTTATTTTTTTTAAAGGGAACACCCTTTAACTTTCTCAGGTGGTATAAGGTCAGTAGGTGAGCATGGACATGACAATGTTATTACCTAAAAAAATGAGCTTTTATTTTTTTATATCCAAAGGTAAGAAATAAATATATTAGGACAATATTTTGAAAAATTTAAAGGTAGACCCCTACCAGTCCCCAACATTCTTTTTCTGCTAACCACGACTTTTAAGTTTTCCCCTGAAGCAGTCTTTGAGGAACAAACACGGTGTAAAAGTATCATTACTCTTTTTCATGCTGTTCTCACAAATATGTTAAACCTGTTCTTCAAAAGAGGCAAGGACTGATAATTAATTAATAGGACTGAGTACTAGAAAGGGTAATGGGCTATCAGTACTCAAAGTACAGTAGGAGAAATCCAGTCTCAGCCTAACTCCATTATCCGTTCAGAATCTGATGACTTGTGGTGTTGTAGTCTACTCAAAAAAGAAAAAGAAATATACAAGTAGCAAAGTGTTTTTCATTATAATAGAAATAGAAAAGTGTTTTTTCTGACAGTATAATCAACACTATGTCTATATGATACATATTCATTGATCAATCTTGCCGTAAATAGCCGCCTTCTTTCGGTACTTCAGTCCACGTATTTGTGTTGCGTCACACGGTATACCATAGCTCTTCATTTTCCTGTTGTCTGCCACAAAGAGATCAGCCAGACTTCCCCAGTCCATCCTCACTCCTGAGTTGATCTGTCTGAGAGCACAATAGAGGACCCAACATCTTAGGGAGAGGAAGGAATTTAAACACAAAGTCACTCAATCCTAAAGTAACAAGCTGTTTTTTTTACCTGCCCATTTCCAGACAGTGACGTTTTTTGAGATGCCTTAAGAACTTGTTCTATTCCTCATTTTAAAAAGTTCTTTGCTGGATGTTCTGTGAAAAGTAAAAATGAGGAGTCAGTAATGGAAAAAAACATATTGAAATAGAAAGCAGCATTTAATCAGAGAGGAAATCAATTGCAAACCAGTCCCAAGAACTAATGTCTGCTTGGTTTACTCTACAACATGGTTAAAAATCTGTCACTTACCAATTTATGCTTCCAATCTTCCTTCTATCTGCTCTATATTACAGGGATTACAGAAGTGGCTGATAGAAGTAGGCAGAAAATTTGTTTGGATTTGCACCTTTTTTTTGAGTCTCCAGCACCCAGACTAGGCACAATCTGCAGTCATTTGGTTGAGACCTTTTATCTCCTCCTACAGAAATCAGTGTCACATCCACTAAACACCAGTTTTGTATTCTGACAGGGATAACTTCCAAGCACAGGGTACAAGATCCTCAAAAATTCTTCCATACAATAAAACAGATGGAAAATCCCACAATAATATAGAGAAGAGCAGTACACATACTCTTTTAGTTGGCAGTGCACTAGTGAAAAGTGAATGAGTCAAATCTAAGCAGAGATGAAATATTAGCCAGGTATACCCCATGAAGAAAAGAACAATTTTTATTAAAAATTACTGGCATAATTTTAAATTGGCATCATTTGGGTTTTTTTAATGGAAACATATCTCTACTAGGACACTTTGATTTTTCACTTTAAACAAGTTTATTTCTGAGTATTTCATCTGACATGAAATAACTAAATTCTAATGTAAAAGTACAAAATATAAAAACCGACAAAGGAACGGAAAAGGACAAAACCTACTTTGTCTTAGAGATTCTCCAAGTGAAGTCCCCCACTGATGACTGTCTGACATTGAGGCATGTCTCTCTTTCTATTAACATTTCAATCTAGCAGTATGGGCAGAACTATATTCAACACATCCTGGACAAACACGTGAAGTCTGTATTTACCAGTTACAGCTGTAGCACACAATAGTACGGTCTTAGGATAAAGTCCTGCAGTGCACTGCAATGTGTCGCAAATAACACTGACCTTGTCCAGATAAAACTTCACACTGCAAATTTTGAAATGTTATTTGTGTTCTTTTGCAACAGTATCATCATCATAACTGTGTATATCCTTCCCAGTACTTCAAAATGCACTTAGACTGTATAGACTGTCTTTTTTGGATTGAATATATATACAGTGTGCAACTGACCCAGAGCAAATATTAGTCCTCTGATACGAGGATAACGTATCACCTTTGCTTTCAAAATCGGGTAATCCTATTACATAGAATATATTTTAGCTGCAAAACAAGAGTTCTATGGCAGGAACAAAATTGAAGTTTTTAGATTTTGTCAGAATACAAACAAAACTGTTTGTTGCAGAAACAGGAGAAGCTCATCACAAACAGCCAGAAGGCTTGGTAGCGAGAGCATTCACCTACGATGTCTGGACTTAAATCCCTGCTCTGTTTTATTTGAAGTGAGGAGTAGAAGTTGTCTCTTCTTCCAGACTTTGCCTTCACTAATAGAGTTGGTCTCTCTCACTCAGTAGAAAGCTGAAGTGGCTCTTTGGGGACAACTCAGCGACTGCCTAATGCCTGGCCCTGCTCCTCGGATGTGGCCGCAGCCTGGAGCATCAGCTTCTCTACTCCGGGGCCACAGGCACCCCATCCATTTCATGCTTGTTGACAAATGTTGGCAACATGTTGTTGGCAAAAGCTCCTTCAAACAGACACTTTTCTGCGAAAAATAAATTATTTTCCATTTTCCGTCACAGTCTTTTCCCCTTAATTCTTAATCAGTTGAAACAAATTTCTAACTGGTTGTTCACCTTGCAGTTACAGCTCACTAAGATGTCTGACAACATGTCTGGGTGGTTAAAAGCACAGAGATGTAAGCCTGCTATCTCCAACTGTCCTTAATCCAGACAGGTTCATACCAATGGCAGCAGGAATTCCTTAATGCCTTCAAATTCTCCTCTTCATACACTTCAGATCAAGGACAGTGCAGCCTCCGCAGTGGTACTATGGCAATCCTTGTCCCTGAGCAATGCTCCAGTCAACATCATTCCAAAACCGGCCCAGTTTGTCTTTATGCCCTTCATAGCAATGCAGCTACTCTTGAAATCAAAGGTCATGTACAGTTCGCGTAGTCAGAATGCAGATGCATCTAAGGAACACAATGACAGCACAAAAAGAGTAGTGAAGATAGATTACAGAAGACTACAGGATACAATACTAAAAAACCCCATTCAAATCCATAGGAAAAAAAAAAGAAAAAAGGATAAGAGGGCTTCACATATGCTTTTGTTTCACAAATAATCAGCTAATGTACCCATTTGCTTTCCGAGATCTCTTTTACGTATGTGGTAATGATGTTTCCTTCGATGAAAGGTTTTCAATAAGTCATGCAAAAGTTCAGTATTTTACGACTTTTATTAGGCTTTAATTTAACTGACTGCTTCTATGCACCCTCCTAATGCATAAAAGGAAATGAAAGGATTTGTCATAGCATATAACACGCTTAATTCTTTTCTTTCAAATTCATCATCTTTAATTCTGCAATAAAAGTAATCATAGATGTATTTATTTTTAAAGGCCGCATTGTTCTCCGATGCCTGTAAACAGAGATAACCTTGGGGAAATCTGTGAATGCACTCTCTGAATGGGTTTTGCAAGAGTGGCTGTGTTAAGTGGTTTCTTTGTCAGTCCTAGCAGAAAATACTGTGGCCTGATATTCTTAGTCTAGCTTGCAGACCTTCTTCTCTGTGAATACAGATCACTATCATGAAATTTAATTTAAATTATATGACTGTCTAAACTAAATGGTAATCCATAAAGAAACAAACATTCAATCTACAGCTGAGGATTTATCAAACAAACACTATTCAAACTCTAGATGAATCAGTAAAATTCCAAGCTGGTCTCTATGATTTAGTTCATTAAACAGGTTACATAAGTGAGTACCTCTGAAAAAGACATTTCACCATCAAAACTAAGTCTTTTTTTTTTTTTTTTTTAAAGCTTCATGTGTGCAATACTGTAAAATGCAAACCATACTGTTTTGTAAATAAGCTTACAGTGTTACTGTCACATTTCGGTGTGATTTTAACAGATTGTTTGAAACAATTACAGAAAACAATTAAATGCAAAACACACTAATTTGGAAAAATGCCTGCTCGGAACCTGAGTGTAGAATTGCTATCATATCGATGTGAAAATCTATCATCATTTTAAGGAAAAACTGAGTTTGATTGAAAAACTTCATATTTTTCACTGAAATCTTAGTAATTATTTCCAGGTAGTGTACAGAAATGTTTTCCATAAAAATTACAAAACCCAAAGAATACATTTGAGTCATTTGCATGTTTCATTACAAAGCTGACTCATAAATACCAGAAGAGAATAGCAGAATTTTGTTACAAAACTATTCTCAGGGTTTCAAGAACTAATTAATATGTCGCATTGGGACGTACTCCAATACTAACTGAAGCCACCTGAAAATTTTAAATCCTAGAAAGCAGCAAGGTTTATGGAAAAGTGACGTAACGGCCTCTATGGCTTATCTGAAAAAAAAAAAAAAAAAATCAAAGACCAAACACAAGTAAGGATCTTGCCAAGTTGAAATGTACATTGTTTCTGTAATTATAAATATACTTCTTCTGTAAGCATTTTTATTTCTTTTAGAAAGGCAATACCATAATATTTATAACTAGGTTACAAAGTAAAGTAACTATGTTACTTTCAATAGATGTTGTTATGTATTTTCAAACTTTCAAAAATGTGACTTTTTTTTACTCTGATTATTCTCAACAGCACCTTTTTGTGCTATCTTGTTTAGCATTGGATTGTTTTATTACTAAGAATTATGCAGCTAATTAAATAACCTTTGTCTTAGCCTTTAATTTTCTTCCTCATAGCAAAAGTAAAATAAATTCACCTTGCCCTTCTCGTAGGCTGAATAGCAGCAAATTAAAATGGGAGTATTTCACTTGACAAATTTAATCCATCCATCTGTTCTAAACTTCTCTGTCAAAACCCCCAAATATACCTGATGCTTTCCTAATAACTAAGCTTATAATAAAATCTGTGATGTGGAAATGAGCAGAATGTGACATTTTCCTGCTAGTCTAATGTGTATCAGGTTTTGACACTTGTCTATCTTACTTGTCAGCTTGGAAGTTATCCGTTTTTGTTCAAAGATACTGCCATATTCACAAACAGACAACATGTTTCTCTATCATACCTGACACACAGTGTAAGGCAATAATATGAAGAAAAATACTGTTGCTATTTTTAAATCTACTTAAATATAACTTCCTGCATTTGTGCCCAAAAAGGATGACAAGGTGAATTAATTTTGGGTGTTTAAAACCACCAAGTGTCCTCTGATACTCAAGTATCACATATAATATTTGATACAGAGTTTTACAGTAGTCTAAGTCTGCCGTGTGTGCGTACACCACTACAGAGCGAGCAGTAGATTTGCCACACTGACAGCAAACAAACAAAGTTTTAATTTCAAAAGATATGAATCCCGTGTCTATGGGCCTCAGACCTACCTGTGCCACCTTTCACTCCCAAAGTTGTTTTTTCTTATTCACACAGCTATTTCCTATTGACTCTATCAAACGTGGTACTAAAAAATAAGAGATATTGGGTGAGATATGGAAATCACTTTCCAAGGGAATTGAGCTTCCATCTGCCATTTACACTTTCACAGTTTCTTCTGCATGCCCTCCTTCCATTTCTGCTTGATTTCATGATTTAACTCCATGGATGCTGAGGAGTCCCACTAGCATGAAACTTTTGGTTTATAGAAATCATAAGACAATAAACTCCATTATTCTCTGTTAAAAAAAACCAAACCCAACAAAAAACAAACAACAAAACAACACAACAGTATTTTTCTGGGTTCACATCTACTTTGGTATGTTCTTGCTTTTTCAATTTAAAAAAAAAAAAAGCCTGATAAAAAAAAAAGGGCAAGTTCCAATCTTCACACAAGCAAAGCTTTGGCAGCTGAGAGAAATAATAATAATAAATCCACAAGAAAACAAAGAAAACACTGAAACCATCTGCTCCAGGGAGAGGTAGAGGAAGGAAATTCTATCTTGAACAATGTATGTAGGACCTGCGCCATTCAATAAGATAACATGTAATTCCTGGATCCCTGGAGCTCCTTAGAAAGGCTTTATTGAGAAACCTTTCTCTATTGCTTAAAATGTCACAATCTTTATATATATATATATATATATATATATATAAAAGCATTGTTGTTTCCCATTGTCCTTAAGCTCAGACAGCAACAAAACTTTTTTTTATGCCTACAGAAATCATGAGCAATGCAGCCCACCATAATTCAATATAGCTGTTTTCCCGTAAGATAAAACTAATGTAAATATGTTGGCAATGTAAAACATTAATAATTGAATCAATAGCAATCAGTGATACATCTGTATGATTATCATATGCAGCTTCAGTCTGATTTGACAGTGAAGGTTCCTGGTTTGATATTATTAAAATAACATTAACTATCCTGCCTGGGTGTATTTCAGACTTCACACGTCTTTACTGTAGAATCCGAGCACCTCACAATCATTTATAATTTATCTTCACTGTGAGACACAAAACCCTCTATTAACCCCATTCCACATATACAGGACTGAGGTACAGGAAGAATAAGTCACTTTCCAATTTCACACTCAGAATTGTTTCTGAGAAAAGATATCGAAGTGGCAAGCACAAGCCTTAGGCTAGTTCCGTACTCACTGGACAACCCTTTCCCATAGATCCCTAATGATGAAATTATGAAAATTTGCAATATACTACAAAACATACTGCAGGCTTTCCAGAGGGGCTTATCTAAGACCAACTTTATCTTCTGGCAAGGCAATAAAGTGCACAGAGGCTGTATAGTCCTGTTCCTTGTTCCTCCAGATATTTTTAATTTGAATTAGTTAAGTAATATAGTAATATTTTGAGCACCATAATAAAATGTCTGAATGCGTCATCTGTCCACTGATGTTTCTGAGGTATAGTTAAACCTCCGTATTGTGAGCAAACAGATTGCAATGATTAAGAGTTTTTAAAGCAGTGCCTGGTTTTCTTTATGATTTCAGTGATTCTCAGTTCCCCACTTTTAACTGAGGTCTAGTAAAACTGAAGACTCGTATCTAAAACAGTCTTAGTACAGAACAACTTTGGGATTTGACCGCAGGTCTCCAGGTGAAATTTAAAGAGGGGATGGGGTAAAAAAGTACATACGGATATGAAAATGTTTTAATAATATATTTACAAAGGAGCTTTGAGGAAAACAGAAAATTTGTGCTTAACGCTGTCTTATAGAAGCGTAGACATTAGATTTTAAAAACTGGAATCACAAGGAACTCTACATTTTTCTCATTGCCATAGAACAATAGAGACAAACCTTCAGGATGTGTTCTTTCCCTTTGCCCTCTCAGATAACTTATTCAGAATGATGGGGTGATCTGTCTTCTCCTTTCCCAAGTAATATTCATATCATAATCATATTCTGTTCTGCAAGATGATCTGTGAGCATTGCTTGTCAAATGGGCATGTATTATTCAACAGCAGTGGTAGTAGAATGGGTACCCCATGTTTCTCTAATTCCCAGTTAGTCTTCACCTGCAAAGCTTTGAGAGAAACATGCATTAACCTATGAACAATTTCGTTTTGTTTAAATTTATCTCCAAATTCATAGCGGTGGACAAATTCCCCAAAACAACTTATGTTCAAAATAGTCTTTAAATCCATTTCTTGTGCAGAATTTTCAGCTTGGTCACTGAACTGAAAGTCTGCCAGCTGTTCTGCTTCACCGTCTACTTATAGATTTTAAGGACAAGAGGCACGAACAGATCATCTGGTATGACCTACTATAGAGCACAGGTAAAATAATGTTCCCCATTTTCTCCTTGCTGAAGCCAATGTATTTTCTTTGACTAAAACATAGTGAATTGCTAATGATACAACAGTCCAGATTAAAACCAAATATTTTAGCAGATATGGCTGAGAATATATGAGAAACCAGCATAACTCTCCTCCAAAAGTCTTAAAGTTGTCTGTTATGGACAAGTAAAATGAGGGCATATAATTCAGGGAGTATAAATAGTCTTTCTGCTCTTATATCAATATTAACAACATTCAAACTTAAATATTAATTCCTAGAAGCCACAAAATGTGCTAATGTCAGAGCTGAAAACGGAAATGTTGCAAAAAAGAAAAAAAAAAAAATAGGTGTTTGCTTGTTTAGAAGCAAGGGCTGCATTGTGGTTTTAAGGAAAATTGTGGTTTTGAACAAAAGATACTAAATAAACTACCAGCCCAGAAATATCTTTGGGAGACATTGTGCCTGAGGCAAGTTCTACAGTAAAAATCTCTTCTGGCAGAGTTGTGTAATGAAGTGTGATTTGTGACCAAAGTAACCGTGCTCTGTGTAGATAGTTATAATAACAAATACTGCCTTCTTGCTAGCATGGCTTGCTGTTCCTTGTGGGAAGGGAAACTAAGCCGGGTGCTGGAATGAGTCGTATTTGTCTAAGCACAGTTTTAACTTGTATGAGCTGCTCTTATACCAGAAGTACCTTGCCAGCACAATATACAGATGCAGCCACACCAATGACGATTTATGATGCAGACCAGGCTTCAAAGATGGCTAAACAAATACCAGTAAAGTGATGGACTGATTTATAGCTCTTTCATATCATCAGCAAAATAATGAAATACCTTCTAGGCCAGGGTCCTGTTAGTACGTTTTACCCCAGTCAATAGTTCTAAATGAACTCAGAGGTACAACCTCATATTTGGATATTCCAAGACTAGGTTTCAATGTCTATCATTTGGTATCTATCGATTTTTCATCTGTTTCTTTAGCAACATGTGAACAAAAGCTATGAATCAGTTCATTTCACAGAACGTTTTAGAGACTGCTTGGAAATGGAGTTACAAACCTGGTAGAAAAATGAAGCACAGACAAACTAATTCTCCTTGCTTTTTCGGTGTCTCACGGTATAGCAGATGTAGCTTAACGATTCAATAGCATTGTTTGCAGGAGTTTAAAATAATAACTCCAAAAATTAAACAACTGGCAGATAAGAATTACAAAATACAGTCATAAAGCTCTGTGACTCTCCTATAACGCCTGCCACAGATATATCTGTTAAATGCACGTTTTTAGAAACAGCCTTAGGTAGAATTAATTATATTGTACTTGAAGCTGTTGAACAGCTGATAACATATCGATATGCTAATGGTATCACTAGAACTTCTGGATGTTAACAGAACAGGGGTCAATGTGCATATAATGTAAGAAATAATTATATAGCTAGTTAATATTACACGTTTCTGGATAAAACTATTTGCATCACCAAGAAGTATCAGCATCACTTCAGATCTAGGCCAGATTTAGCCAACTATCCTTAAGAAAAATAGGTTTACTCTGAAAATGGGAGTGCTTGTTTCGATAAAAATCCCAAAGCAGAAGAATTAATTAATATGACTAAAGGTTTAGCCCTTGCTCCCTGCTAACTGTAAAATGTACCATCATACACAAGTGCCTCTAAAGACTGTTAAGAGATAAAGTGTCTCCTAAGTACTGCTGCCTAAGTACTATTTAGCAATAGAAAAGAGACTTAAACAGTTAAAAATTAACTACTGCTATTTTTAATTTGTGGTTACACAGCCTTTGGCATAGAACCAAGCTGCTGACAGCGAGTGAAGCTCCTGCAATTCCAAAAAAGTACAAAAGGGTCTGATAAGAACCAAAATAGCCACAATCCTGCGGGGGAATGCGCTTACAAATGAGCATCAAAGAGTCAGTTAAGAGGAAAAACTGAGGACAGCACTAATAGCTACTTCTACTACTCCCACTACAAAACTACACCCAAAAGAAACATTTAACCAGTTTCACAAAACAAACAGAAACAAAAAGTAGATGTTGGGAAGGAAGGGTTGAAGCAGTACGCGATTCAAACGTGTTCCCTAGCATTCACCTCCCATCCAAACGACACAGCCTGGAGACTGGACACCTGGACTTGCTCCAGGCAACACTGATGACACGACTAGAATTATTCAATGAAGTGTCAAGATGAAAAAAAAAAAAAAAGTATGAATTTAAAGGCAATATGATGTGGGGCACAGATAGTACATCTACAAAAAGAAAGTTGTTCATCTGAAAAAAAAATAAAAAACAAAACCAACCAACCCATAGCTAGGAATAACACAGGAGTTCAAAAAAGGAGAAAGCTCACCTTGTCTGGATATATCTAGTTTCAAATGAATAGTTAATTTCCTCTTAAAAAGTATTAATATCTGATGGAGTTCTGATGTTTGTTAATATGCAAATATATTTTGAATCATACATGGTAAATATGTTTGTTAAGTTTTATTTTGTAGGGGAGGAAATACGTATTATTAATTCTTATTCATGGATACATGCACGCTGTGGGGCTAAGCACAAAAAATAAGCACTGAACCATATCTGACACACGCGGATTTTATCACTTAAACTTCCACAGTGTTGCATGAACATTATACAAAATAAGAAGAGATGCTTTACGGTGGCCTTAAAAGCATTCCAGAAGGAAAGACAAAAAAGCATGTGCTCAATGAAGAGATTTGTGGTGCCTCTTCTGGATTTTCTGCATACATATCTATATCTATTTCTCACCTATATCTATATCTCACCTATATCTATATCTCACCTATATCTATATCATCTATGAGAGCTACTGAACAACGTTAATGCTGGATTAATCATATGTTCTCCAAGATACATTTAAAGTGCAAAAAGACTGGCCCTTCATTCCCAGCTAGTTAAAATGAGGTATCGACTTGATATTTCAGCAAAGCAACCTCTAGAACAGCAATTAGTGTGAGATATATCAGAATAGGTAAAAAGACAAGAAGAAAATATTTGATCCCTATCCAAAGCAAATAAGAGCAAAAGGCCTATTGTGACAAGGGCAAAAATAAATCAGATGGACATCTTATAGTGAAGTGCAATTTTCTCATAATATGTCTTTTTAAGCTAAAGGCATGGCAAAACTGAAATGTTTATATGAAATCATGCAACTGTCACCAAGCTGTTCATTTTGATGAAAAGAATTTACAATGCTTCTCACTCTAATATTTTCTAAATAGAGTATTTCCATTTTTCAACTGAAACCGCTTTTTCCACTGCCAAATTTCCCATCAGACTGTAATAGAATTTTTTATTTTTTTTTAACACTTAAAAAGCTGTCAGTTTTAATTGCAACACACTTGTGCCCTCTCTTTTTGTACTTTGATTTTTCTCTTAATGAAGCAATTAGTCTCTGCTGAGGTCAGTTATATTTGCTCACAAATAGTTTTCCAGTATGTTCTTGGGCAGGTACAGAGAGAGGGTCATTGTCAGATAAAGTGATGTTGAAATAAAGAAATATCTTTTCCCAGTTATGCCAGAGGAAGCGCTACACACAAAAAGCAAAGACCCTGCATAACCAGCAGCTTTTTCAAAGCCAAATTTCAGGCTTCCTAATCAGACGCAATCAGTATCTTCACTCACTTGTCCAGTGCCGTAGCTAAACACCTGCTTGTATTATCAAAGTTTTCTAAATTAACGATATTACTTTTTAATCCCTCAGTTTACTTGCAGATTATTTAATTCAAATATGTTCTGCAACGCTAAAACAGAAGACGTTGCAGACACGCAACACCTCAAAGACAAATGTAAACCCACCAGAAAAATTGGATAAAGCTTCCAAAAACTTAGTTCCCTTAACAATGAGTTGGTTGGGGTTTATTTACATAATTTGTTACAATCCAGAAATCAATTATGATGCAGAATCTTCACTAAGGTCTGTAGATTTTACAAGAGAATAAGCAGGACAGCAAAGAAAATTAATGATTGATTTTAGGTGAAAAACACCGATAAACTGCGTCCATTTGCTACGTTTCAATATTGAAGTAATAAGAAATATTTTCGTGTTGACTGCAGAGACAGAAATGTTTGAATTAATTAGAATGCAGTTAATGTTTACTCTGCTTAGGCAATTTCTGCTGAGATACCCACAAAATAACCACAAGTTATTCACCAAAACTGTTCTTCCAGTCCAACAGAACTGTCCGTACAGTGTTGTGTTTGTATAGCCGGAGAGGGCAAATGGAAACAGAACTGTTACATTGAAAACTGTTTACTTTTCTGATGACTAAAACTGCTGTAAAATAAATTTCAAAACCAGTCATCTTTGGTATGAAATGCAAAGCTTAAGTACATCCGAACGTAGTCCTCAAAACTACCCTCTGATTTTGCAGAGATGTACTATTTTAGTAATTTCCATTATTCCTTGCTAACCAGTAGTAGTTTCTGTCAATATAGCTGTGCTTCAGAACACCCAATTCAGACCACACTCATACCACAGTGAGGAGATCAATATAAAATCCCAATAGCTTAGGTATATGTACACGGATATCCCTATAAATTACTTCTAATTATAGTAGCAGACAATTTTATTTAGTAGCTTTTCTTAGATTAGAAGGATTCCAGCAAGTTCTGGTACTGACATAATTTAGGTCAATAGTGTTTATCAGAAGCAGACAGTTAATACAAGCCGTATTACAAAAAGAGAAATACATTTTATTTCCTTATTGCTGGTACTTTTGCATGTATGTTTATTTTCCTACGTCTCTGCTGTAATTTAAACATTATCTGGCAATGTTACTTGTGCTTCTCTATCATTCTAACCAATAGGCTAAATGACAGCAGTAAACACCTGTAATAACCATTCTTTTTTTAGCTCAATATTTTCAAGCACCAAGAGAGATTATGGAAAATAACTTTTTGCTGAAGTAAAGGTTCACACAGTCTTGGGCAATGTTTTCAAGTAATTGCCTCAACACTGCAACATCTGCTGGCAGTAAACATTCACAACTAACGTTAGCTCGGAAAAAGGGATCCAAGGCTTAGCTCTTCTTCATATCTACCAAGAACTTGTTTTTCCTTTTTTTTTTTTTTTTTTTTTTTTTTTTTTTTACAACTTTCTGTCCGTTTTTAGTCATCTAAAAAGTATTACTGTCAGGTGAGCTAAGGTCAAAAAGTTGTTCTAGCTCTTTCTGAAAATCAATTGAATACTATCACCCCTGCCAGTCCTGGGAGATATACCTTTGCTTCAGGTCTGACAAAGTGCTCCTCAGTTTCCAGCTTGCCTCCTCCAGGCTAGATTTCTATCTTTCTAACGTTTTCTATATTAAACCCCCCCAGGTAACTTGCTTCCTGTCTAATGACTACTTGAGAGGATTCATAGTTACAGAAAATCAATGTTTTAAATGGTATTGAACAATGCTCTCAGAATCTCAAGGTGACTGGTTCAATCTTCACTGATTAAACATGACACAGTATCATCAAAGTAAGCTGCAAAGTTGTTCTTTGCCTGTTTTCTTATTCCTTTTCAGACAGAGCATCACATCATTTCAACCAGGAATCTATCCCGAGGTACAAAATGACAATGGGAGTTTTGCGATGTATTCTAAACGAGTGGAAACAACCAAATTTGCTGAGGGGTAGAGGATTAACTGTAAGGGGTGAAAAACTTCCAAACCAGTGAAAGGGCACCAACTTCGGAGGAAATATATTTGGAAGTATTACACCCATTATAAAAGACAGATAACATTCATCTGCTAACCTAGCAGGGTATGTGATATTTTTCTGCAGTCTACTTCCTACAGTTAAGACCGAAAGTCTTAAGTGAGGAGCCAGGACTCTGTTAGGCAGTGTGATTGCCATCAGCCTTCAGAGCCATGCTGCACCCTGCTCTGTGTTACTGTCTATCTGGTCCAATATTTTTTCCTCTCCTGTGCAGCGAATACTTTCACAGAGTTTTTACAGGATGCTAGGGTGCTTTTTAGAAGCTGTGAGTAGAAAATGTCAACCCCTTCAGCCAGAATAAGGATTACCAATGGGGTTTCCAGATCAATAAAGAACAGCATGTGATGACATCATCTTCACTGTTCTGTCTGGTCATTACTCAGAAGGCAGCAGCAAACCTCATTCAATCATTGCACAGAAGTTATACTAGTGAATCTCTTCAAGAAAGACTGTTGATCTGCAGATACCAAGTGGACACAAGTGTCTTCAGGTGCCTTTCCCAGCACTGGCTTTTTTTGAGTATCATTCTGCAGCGCTGCTTTCAACTGGCCAGTTGACAGAGGATTCCAGATTTTTGCCCAAGGGTATAAATTCTAAGGACTCAAGAACCTAGATGTTTCATTTGATCTACCTCTCTGAGTCTGAAGCATAAACCCCTTAGTTTCTAGGCAACTTTCCCACGGAAATATGGCTGCTTTTATGTTATTACGGTTTCAGTGATTGTAATGATTATTTAAATGTAAAAATACCTCTTCAAATAAAAATGACAGGCTGTCAAGTTCACTGGTGATAAATGGTATTTTGAAAATTCAACATAAAAGCAACTACGATTATAGGACATACTTTTTGTACTCATACTTCTGAGCTTTGTGGTTACAACAACATGATTCAAATGCCTCGGGTAAAGAGGAACTCAGCGTGCCAGCATAGAGAACTTTTGTGATGCAATGAAGAAAGCTTAAATTATGTCCTATTGCTTTATTGAAAGCAATGTCTATAACCTTCAAAAGCTCTGAGCATGTGTTGTACATCTCCAGCTTTGAAAAGGTCAAACTTCTTTTTCATTTTTCTCTCTTATTTGCCATTGCTTTCTTTTCAGTAGGTAAACATAATGCTTATAAAAGAGAATGTAACAGAAGAAGCTCCAGCAAGACATAACATTGAACTTCTGAACCTTGTGCTCTTACGAACAGAAACCAGGATTGGGGCAGGCTTACCCAACCTACTCTACCTGTCTAATTAATGAACTTCAATCCTGAAAGCTTCCTGCTTTTCACAGAAAGGTTGGCGGCAAGGGTAGAAGGTTGGGAGACAAATTGTTCTTTCACTCATATTCACATGTTAAAACCTAGTCAGATGCTTTCAACACAGTTGAAAGAGCTGCTGTAAGTGTTTACTTTTTCTAAAGGTCTTAGAAGGTAGACCAAAAAACCAACTTGAATGCTGGAGGCATATCTCCTATTTGAGGATATTTGCCTCTGTCTTCCACCTCTGCCAGGTAGAGTACCTGTCATTTGGTTGTGCTCTTTGCAACCACTCCATCCCTTTCTAGGGGTGGCAGGGATATGCTTAATCAACTGGTTGCTGAAAGGAATCATCTGAGAGACCCTGTCAAATAGCTCAAACCGCTCTGCAGATATCACAATGTAACAGTGATGCTTGAAAGGAAAGGTGACATTAGATCAAATCCATCCCTTCTATTAACATGCCTTCTTCCACAACAGCAAAGATCTATGCCCGAATACATTAGACAAATATGTTCCATTAACCCAGAGCAAAGTTCCTGGATATCTCTAGGAGAAAAAAAAAAAACAAACCACCAACCCACGACTTTTCTCTGCAAACAAATAGCTGTAGATGGCAACATTTAACAAAATGAAATAACCCTCATCTTAATCAAAACAATCAAGTTCCCAGTTTCACTTCAAAGGAAGATAACCTTGAGGTCTTCAGATTACAAGCAAAAAAAAACCCTGAGGTCAGGCAAGTCCACAGAGTATTGTGAATTACTTTCATCAACGTTTGCAAATTCTTTTTTGCATAAATGTAGCCAGAGAAAATGGCAAGTGTTGCAAGCATGAAATAAACTTTTAGAGATTTATCAGCTAAAAAAAAAAAAAAAAGTAAAAACGGAGATAGTGAAACTCTGCCTCATCAGCCATGGATGGAAGAACTTGTTTGAACAGAATTAGAATGCAGAGGAATCAACACATTACCAAGATCAAAACTCAATGAGAAATCTGTAATAGGTCAAATGAAAGACGTTTAACTTCTATTCTCTAAACTCAATACTTCCTTCTCTTTGCTTTCTGCAGGACCTGAGAAGAAAGGCAGAGAATGAGAGTGGTATGTAACATTTACAGGTACAAATGTAAGATCAGTCAAGGCCATCAAAATAAGAGCTGTGGCTGACTTCCTTTAATTTGCAAGAAGCTGCATTGCTTCCTCTGGGAATGTTCCAATAGCCAGGGAATGTGATAGAGCAGCAAAGACTGTTTATGGTCTTTTTACTCACCGTTCCAGTTCACTATTCCAGTAATAGGCTAGACATGAACCATTTATACCAGCCTTAGAGAATTTTCTTGAAGAAAATTCTGACTAGAACACTTACAGTGTCAAAATGTTTTGTGATAAGGCAGAAGAGGAGAAGGAGAGAGGTGAAATACTGTGAGAGGATGTTTTACAGTTATAACACAATCCCTAAAATAATAATAATAATAATGGATACATTTAATTTAGCATTGCAATGTCCTATAACTCACGAGCATCTTATACCTTCCTCTCTTATTGATTTTAACTCAAAATTCAGATATAAAAACCTTAGGAAACTAATCGGGCCAAATTTATCCATGATGAAATCCCATTATCTGCAGATTAATAATAATAAATAAATTCTAGAATAATCTGTTTTAGTGATCCTTATTATATCATGCAACAGAAACTTTTGAGATCTTATTTTGATGACAGAAATGACTGCAAAGGATTTTAAAATAGTATGCAGTTCTGTCTTACTTCCATCTCTGCATAGAGAAAAATGTATCCATTTTATATTTTAAACTCTCATCCTACAACAGGTCTCTGTGATAAGATCTTTAAAGGCTTGTTGCAAATCAGGAGTATATTTTCTACTTTGATTTCGTACTTATATCTAGAATTTAGCTTCTCTTTCCTCTCCACCTGGAATACAAACCTCATAATCAATTTCAACACTTTTCCTTAAGGCAACAGATAACTTCTGCCATGTTTCTAGGTGCTCGTTTTCCACTAGATGAAAGTAACATAACTGTAAGTTCTTTATAATGACCTTTCAGCTTGATAGGAGTAGATACTTCCTATATTTGCACCTATTTTGTCAGAATCTCCTTTACGACATAGGATAGCCTTATTGCAGGTGGTCTCCCACCGACTTTTACCAACAGTATTTCCTATCTAAAGCATTTTTTAGCTCAAACTGTCACGTTATCAAGCATGTTTACTGCTTAAGACTTCAGGCAAAGGACTGTTTGAAGTGTTTTATAAAGATGAGTACAGGAATGGAATAACACAAATGATTTCATTAGCCATCTATTTCAGATCTACAGCAGTGACACTTTTCACTAACGACTAATATTTCAGACACGTATATGTACATATATATGTATACACACACATATACATTCAACCCTTGTCTCGACATAGAAGCATTATTTGTAAGGCATCTAGCACAAAAAGTATTGTCGATGTAAAGTAGGAAAAGCTTCCAGGCACTACAGTAATACAAGTAAATAGTAGCCCATAGAAGATAATGCGAGTACATACGAATCCTTACTAAACCCTCTGTGAACGAGTAAACCTTAGATAACCTTCTCTGCTTAAAAATCTCTTGGAACTGTCATTTATTACAACAATGTACTGACTGACACAAAACAGGCCATGTTAAGTGTCTTATTTTCACATAGAAGGCATCACATGAACTACGTGTTAACATTTGGCAGAATGCCTTCCACATCCTATATGCATACCGAAGGCAGAACCTCTTTTATACCATTTGGCATCGCTATTTACAACTAGAGTAGTCCAGGCTCCAAAATTTAAATGATTAATATATTCTAATGACTTTTTTTTTTTTCTCCCCACGTCTTCGTTAAGAATTGTCCTGATAAGAAACTGGTTTAGATTTAAATTATGAAGTGTGCCCCAAAAGGTTTTTTTCAACTCAACAAACCGATTGCCTCACAGCACTGCAATGCTGAGAACTCTTCAGTGCATTCTTTCTCCTTTGCAAGGCTAGCTCGGGCATTTATTAATAACTCTCTGAAAAACTATTAATTTAGTAGGTATTTACTAAATCCAGAACAGACAATCCTGTAAAAGAGTACTTGCTAAAATATTCTCTAAATAGAGATGACTGAAATTTAGTGGTTTAAAACATTTTGTCTGTTTTTTCCATGATGTAGCATTACATCTGTTTTTTTCCAAGCTGTAACATTACTGACTCTCCTATTGCAAGCTAAGCATGGAGCAAAGAAAAAAGCTTTTCTCCCATCTATTTTTATTTATTCCAGGACACTGACAATCAATTCATTCCAAGTAAAAGAACAAAGAACTGGTTGCAGTATGCAGGCACCAGTAACTAGATTGATGAAAGGCCAGACCTATTGCTTCAGAGGAAAGAAATATTGAAACCAAATGTGAACTGCACTTATTTGTCCTTGGCTACAGAATGAAACCAAATGAAAAGGTCATAAGCATGTGATGGTATTTGCCTACAGTACACTGTCGTTTGAGGACTGGCCTTAAAGAAGGCTGCAGTCACATGGCCAAAATCAGGTTACAAGTTTCTTGTAGCATGGCATTGGTGTTATGCACCAACAAGATAAAATAGGATTTATGGGCAGTTTGAATTTGATTTGTCATTATAACAATGCAGGTCAACATTATAATTGTGTCACTTGGTTATACAAATAGGCATGGGAATGCAGTATGGAGGTAGTGTTTGAGAAATACAGATTTATGATAGAGTTCCTTTAAGTGAAGAACAAAAACCAAATGCTGAGAGTTTATTATACTCAATTATAACAGGTAAAATGTTATTATTTTTATAAATAGATTTTGATGAAACACAAGAAGCCTGGGACTATCTGATTTTGCTGTAGAAATAGCACGTCACTGTCATTGGTAATCCTCAGTCAAATGAAGAAATGTTCAATATTTACATTACTGCATACAATATGCAAAGGGTATGAAGTAGAACTACCCTATTAAAAGTGAGGTGTGAATGATGACTACTTCTGAACTCACACCATGGGTGAAAATTTTACTTTGGACCAATCACAAACCCAGCATTTCAAGCCATCTTCCCCACCAACTTGAACAGGATGAAAGTAGCAGACAACACTTGGGAAAACCAAACCAGAAATGGAGAGAAATAATATCTATGTCTAACAACTTCTAGTTGGAATTTCTCACTCCTTTAATGGTTACAGTTCTTTATAATTTGATGACTAATCTCTTGCAGGCTTGAAAACTGTGTCTTTTAGTGTTGAATTTTCCTCTGATTTTACCAACAGCATCATGCAAATTTGTGATAAGTGAATAAATTTTATTCATTTTTAAGTGCTTAATGGATAGTCACACTCTTCTGTATTTAACCTTTTTGAAGACTGGCCTAATAAGTTTTTGCCTCAAAAGATACTGGAGTTTATTTATGATTAAACAGCAAATGTTGTTTAAAGCAAATAAATAATTTTCTTTCAGATCAATGTTTATCTTAATTTCTCTCCTTTTTTTTTTTTCCTAGCTCACAAAAATTTACTAAGGAGTTCTCCTATTAAACAGCTCTGAAATGTCTTTCTTCTTATTAAAAAATACCCAAATATATATGTGTTTATAGAGAGACATATACGTGTTTATGTTTATGACTAATGTAAATCAGGAAGGCTGATATCAGCTTGTGTTCCAGCACAAGAGCAGTGCCCACTTAAATTCTAAAATAAGAGTTTAACAGCATATTAACCTTGAATTAGTCCTCTTCACCAATACAAATTTAACCTGGTACTGGAGAATGCACAAAGAAACCAATTAAGCATTTCAGTTACAAATGCAACTCTCCCTTACAGGAGGACACAAGTGGATTGATGATCCTTTAATACTTCCCAATGAACACCCACAGTAAGATATCAAAGGTCAAACATTTGAGTTCTATGTAGTAGCAGAACAATATGAAATGCAGACTTTTTTTTTACCCCAAACAACAAAATCGAAGTAGTAAAGTATTTTTACCCTAACTATAGCCATACCTCAGTGAGTAGTTTCTGGAGCTAAAACCAGCAAGAATCAGTTTAGCATGGTGACTTAAGCAGGAGGGCTATAATTATTTTTGTTGAATGTTAAACATCTTTACTGTTCAGAGATAAATACAGCACTCTGGGAGGTAAGCAATCTTTGACAACATAGCCTCTGATGGCGACACGATAGGGCTGACATTGCTGCCTAACTCATTGCTCGTAAGCCTCCCAGGACTAACTGCCATTGCCTTTCCAAGGGGTTGGTAGAGCAGAGCACTGCTGCTGGAGTTTTGTCACCTCAGAAGTTCAGACTCCCTATAAACATTCTTGCAGCTGTTTCTAAGAGCTGTCACCCCTTTATTCAGTACATCCTCCTGGGGAAGAACCCAAAGGATTTAAGTGAAATTCTATATAACAGAAAGCAGGCTATGTGCTTAAGAGTGAAGAATCATCCCGACATATTATTGATTAACACCTAGGAGACACACTATAAATGAGGTATAATTTATCAGGACACACTGACAGAGTCTTTGCTTTCTTAAAGCTCATCTTCTATTCACTCTTCTAACTTCCTCTTGGCTAAAGCTATTTCTTGAGTTCGTCTTCAGCCAAGTGTCATCAGTTCTCTCCCATAATCGTTACCCTTCTCACTAATTAGTAAGGTTTAGCTTCCTCCTGTTACACACTTAATTAACTTCTCCACCTTTGGAAAAGTAATTTCCCCTGAACGAATTACTATCATGACTGCTTCATACAATGAACTAGTTCTAAGTATAGTCTTCAGATGAAGCAATGCCACTCAGAAAGCCAGTGAAAGGTGCAGCAGACTTTCTGAAAATGAAGTGATGCTATAGGGATGGCAAAGATAACCATGTAGAGAAAAGCCTCTAGGACAAAACTTCTTCAACGTACCAAAATTAGGTAGTACAGGAGGTTAAACTGGCTCATGTAAGAAGGATGAGGAATAGCTATTGTGTATGGCACATCCTATTCTCTAACATTCATACAGTCACTTCATAGTCTCTTAACGTTTTTACCTGCATAATAACAGTGAGCGTAACCGAGCTCAAAGCTCCATTTGTCACCCTGCTTCCTTTGAATAGATATGTAGCAATAAAACCACTTCTGCTGAAAGGTTGTACCTGATAGGCAAGATAGAAAGAACGAGACGGTGACACAGCAATAAATAGAGGTAAATCAAGTAGTCACAGCTTAAATGAATGGCAAATCACTGGTACAGAAGAGAATAAAAGTCTCTGTATTTCTTTTCCAATCTCTTACCCCCCAAAAATGCTACCTGTCAGGATATTACTAAATTCTTCATAGCAGTAATTGCACAAGGAGGACAGAAACCAAGTTATTTCTTCCTATTACTTATTCCTTATAAGTGGTAAAACAAAGGCAAATCAAGTGCATATTGATACAAATTTATGCAACTGCTTATGAACTCACAATGCCCAGCCTAGATTCGCTGTGATGTGTTGAAACTCCCACTAAAATGATTAAAAAAAAAAAGATAGATATACATTTATGCAAGTTTCCTTTGTAGGACTATGCCCAGTTTCTCTGTCTCATCATTGACACCAAAAGCAAGGAATTCATCAAAATCAAAGGATATAAAGATCATAAATTAATAACTTCAACATTAGCTTGTCAGAAAGACATCAAATACCCCTACTTGTTAGTTGTGTTATAAGGAAAACACTCATTTTGATAAAATAAATTATAGTGTTTTTTTTCGATGTTGGGTTAATTTTGAAAGCCAATGGCCTATTTGGAAGAATGCTTCTAACAAAATATTCACCTTTGATTTCATCCCAGATAGGACTATGGATTTGGTTCATATCACACTCACTAGCCACTTGCCTGCGGCCTATTTAATACTAACAGTTTAGAGCAAGTGGAGGAATATGAATGGCATAATATTCTAATAACGTTTATCTTCTCGACAGATTAGGAGCAAATAATGCATGCAAGACCTCCTCAGATGCACACATTATATCATTATTATGTTTATTTTTCATTGTTAGCACTTGTCATTCAGATAAGTTAGAAAATTATTGCTTCATAGAATTTAAATATTCATTATGAGTAGAGTATTGAAATGCTAAGTGCTGAAAAAAGATCACTTTCTGTTCTGAAAAATCACTAATCTATTCCTTACTTCCTTTTCTTAAAATTTAACATTTCTGGCCTGCTACGTTGCTCCAGTATTCATTGTTCTCTGGCCACTTGGGAAAAAGAACTTGTGCAGTGAGTGATGCACAAAAGCGTGAGGTATTATAGATGTAGACGGGTTCTGCCTTCTGGTACTTGGTCTTTTACCCTATGTAAGTCACATACATAGCGCAATCACAACAGAAGAAATATATGAAAAGGAAAATAATGGTTATTTCACTCTTGCCTTGGTCTTGTTACCTCTTTCTCAATGTTCTCCAAAAGACTCATCGAAGTGCCTTCTCCCTGGGAAAGTTGTTTCTGTGATTTAGTCTAATTTCCTCATCTCAGAAGGCTCAAGAATGAAATAATCTTTTCTTGGCTTCTTATAACCAAAAAAAAAAAAAAGCAATGAAGTATTTTCAGCTGCTACTGGATTAAGATTTTTAATCACTGACGTCTGAAAACGTTCAAACGTCAATAGCAGTACATCTTATATATCATCATAGATTCATATAGGAACTAAGCCATCTATTTAAACACCCAGGAGACTAATGAGGCCTGGGGAGATCAGACAAAACCCCTGAAGTTCACACATACCACAAATTCCCATTTACTTCAGGAAATTCCCAAATTTCAAATACATAAATGCTGTGAAAGTGCTGGGGTTTTATCATACGATGCTTTTATCCTTATAAACTTCCTGGTCACTGTCAGAGGCAGGATACTGGGAAAGTAGGATGGAGCACTGGCTATTGTGTGCTTACTGGAGCAATGTATCAAGAGATGGTGGATTCTCTATCCTGTGAATTATTTAAAAAAAAAAAAAAAAAAAAAAAAAATCTGCAACAAATGGTGAATTTGATAGTTGCATAAGTTTAACATTTTAGACTGAACAAAACCAGCAGCTGTATTTAAACTGTGAAGAGAGATATACTGTATGCCATTTACACTATGAACTCTGGAAACTGAGGGATGTAACTGGCGCTCATGGTGCTCATTCCTCCCTCCACCTCCTACCTGCAGAATGAGGCTTGCTTTGGGTGGAAAACACAGTATATGGGGTAACTGTGCACATCCAGAACAGGAGCTACACATTTAGATTATCCAGCGTCTCTATTTCATTTGTGCTTTTTCCCTTAAAACCTATTCCCTGACAAATGCTCTGTGACATATGACACACAAAAACCTAAGAAAGGCAAGTCAAGAAAGACACTACATTCAGATTTTCAGCCTCGATGTAACTATGAATGCCACCATTTGAGATACTCATCAGAAAATGAGTTTGGAGGTTTCAGAAAAGGAATCACTATAGCGAACATCACAGCAATAATTTCTTTATTCCTTCTCCTATGGTACAATGCTCTGATAGCCTATGGGAATCTAGCAGGAAATAAGAAGTTGAGTCAGGGAGAGAAATTAAAAAGATAACAGGAATATTTTGCATGGCAGTTGAATGTGAGGCCACGGGTTAGGTTAACCGCAAATAATTATATTCTAACAACTTTAATAAAGACAATAAAAGTGTACAGATTTCAACAAATGGTAATTTTAAACAAAACCTTTTTTCCTCAACAGCCATTTCCTCCTGTTCATGCTTTTGTTCATCCAAATTACTAATTTGTTAAATCATAAGCAGGTAGAAATTACCTTGGTAAAACCCTAACCCTGGCATAGTTTTTCAGCTAGCAATGCCAGCCAGTATTGATCGGCAACAATCCATGAATTGAATGAAAATAGGAGGTAGAAGTTCTTCTGTTAAAGTAAACGTAAAAAATTAATCAACACAAATGCTCTATTATTCTATTCTAGCTATCTTATATATAGCTCCAAAGGAAGAAGAAAAAAAGTGCCACTTATGACAACCACATATTTCTTACAGAAATTATCAGAACTCAGGTAACCTTTTTCATTTTAATTAACAGGATATACTGGGACAGTAAAGCTAGGAATCTGAAATTTTAATTAATCACATTGAGTTTAGCTAATGATCTTTTACAACTCACCTCAATTCCCAGAGCGTCCCATCGCAAGCAGGAGGTCTATAATAAGATCCATAAGGATCTTAAGATCACCACTGAAGTTGTTGCAGAATATTATCAGAAACACAGACAGGATTTCTAGAACAGATTACTTTTTAAAAATTAATTATTTATTTATTCTGCAAAGATCCTGCAGGGAATTTCCTAGCTGCAAAGTTTATTCACTAGAATGTCAACTAGAGCTGGTCAAATATTAAATGCATTAATTTGTGAAAGTCCCCTTCCCCTCGCCCAAATTAAAATTTAAATTTGTGTGCTCTAACTCCTGAGGTTATTATTACTTGTTACTGACAAAAGAGCCACACAACTAGTGGTCATTAAAGAAGTTTTTCATATATTCCAAAGGTTTCATGACTTTTTAGCAGGAACCCCATTTTAGCATTGGCTGTGTATTATTTTTCCTTTTTGGTATTCCAGTACTTGATAAATTTAATTTCTCTAATGAAATATAAGCAGTGCAGTGCAGTAGAAGTGACGGCAGCTGTATAGCACAAAAATAGATCCAATAGAAAGGAAAACTCATAGAGCTACCCACTGACAGAGAACTATTTATCTGGTAAATGTTTGGTAATACTCTGTATATATCATATCAAGCCAAAGAGTTCATTTGTCAAGATGCTGGAAAGTCCTCCATTTAACATGAAAGAAAACAGTTTTTCAAGGACAACTTGCTAATAGCTCCTTCCTCTCCACTTAACGGAAGAGTCAAACTATTGAAAATCTAGATCCTACTCTTGTATACTGATTGCACAACTATAAACTTTCAAATAATCATCTCGTATAACAGAACACGAGAAAAGTGTACCCAATTAGCTGCAACATATGGAACATGGAAGAAAAAAAAAAAAAAAAAAAAAAGTAAAATAATCCCCATACAGATACCTATGTGAATTGACTGAAAAATAGAGCTGCTTCTTCAAATTTATTACATTTTGCTTTGAGGACTGTTATTTGTAGGTCCCCTCTTCTTTGCTGCATGACTGAACATTCAAGAATGAGACCTTTAGACTCAAACATGACTTAACCTGATAAATTTCTAACTCAATTTACAGCAACGTCATGCATATGCTAAAACCCATCTAACATAAATATTTAATGAAGAAATAAACCTGCCAGAAGAATAAATTTACAGCACATTTAGCGTACAGCATTTTAGAGGTGTCTGCCGAGTAGGTTTTGCTGTCGAGACAAGGTTTTAAACTGCCAATAGTTTAAAAGTAGTAATTTTTCATTGCATTTCATTCGTAAGTTCTGCTCCTTTTAAGAGACTCCAGGCTGTCAAGGTTAATTGAACCCTCAGGGCCCTCAGAATGACTGTACTGGTTGGGGCTCTGCAGGCTCCAGCCTCAGCTCCCTGATTCTTTTGAATCTTGTCTCAAATGATCTTTTTCATAAATACAATTTCAACTTTAATCTCCGTGATGATGATCTGCTGATCTAATGCTCTGCTTCAACCTGTATCTATCTGCCCAGACCGAAATGTCTGTCTTTCTGACATTTCACGTTCAAGCTTAAAAGACTGTATTCAAATCATAAGGAGTGGAGGAATACAAACCTAGAATTTTCTTTGTCTAGACAGTATGACCTGCACCCATGGATGACACACTCACTAAAATTCCACATCCAAACTTTTTGACCTACCCTGCTTTCTGTCAACATATATTTTTTAAGAACTGGTTTTTACAACAGTCTCAGAGACATTTCACAGAGCTTCTGGCACATCTACCTCACTTCCACCAACCTCTGGATATGCTCATGACCCATGTCTGGCTGCTCCTTTCTTCCCAATGCTTGTTTGGTGGCAGATCAGCAAAATCACTGTATTCTTAGTTCAGGATTTAAGTATGCTGCTTTTCCATCAGGAAATCACAGGGGGATTTTTCCCTATGTGGAAGCCTGTGATCATGCAACTCATCAGTTTTACTAAGGCCAAGTGCTTTTATTCAGAGGTTGGATAAGTATCAAGGAAAAAAGATCATAAGAAAGAAACAAGATACATTTGTGTTTGGTCTCATCTAATTTTATGCTTCACTACGAACAAAATTAGCTAGTTCCCATGCTAAATTAGTCTAACACCTCTAAACCAGTTTTATTCTAGCAAGTGCAGGTGCTTCACTGTGTTTAGAGGACTTTCTTTCCTTTAGGAAAATTCACTTTAGGAGAACTTTAGCTTTCCTTCTGAAATAGAGTTTTTCAAAATTTAACTTGTGAAGTTTTCTGTTGGAAATGTAATTCTAGTGAAGGGAATAAATATGTGTTTGGCTTGCTTTTGACATTCAGAAAGAAATACCATAGTACTGGACTATTTTGCAGACTAAACTTCACTAGCTGATGCATTATGTCTAACAGCTTCTTTTTTTTTCAGGTCTGAGGAATTCAGTCTCCTAAGATGGGATGATTGCTGATGTACCAAAAAGGGACACGTTTTCTCCCCAAATAAAACTGTGTACAAATAAAAATCAAGTAAGTTCAACTTTAAAAAGAGTCATAGCCAGAAAATTATAGCTTGAAAGTTAAACTGAAAAAGTAAAAAATAGAAAGGATGATACAGTCATTAGGAGTCTTTTTATTGACATAAGTGAGCTCAAGTAGGAGTCTAAAGTAGGAATCACTCTAAAACTTAAATAAACCACTCATTATTATTCCCATGAATTAAAATATTAAGAGCAGCTTTTCAATTCAGAAATAGACAAGTGCTTTATCAAACTGTAATAAAAATAATTGAAACCACCCCAGAGGAGAAACTTTCAGGTCCACTTTCCTTGCGTTTGCATACTCATGTTTTTCAACACTCTACAGATGATTTTAATTTACATGATATTTGAAACTCAGGTAGTGGTATAATTGCTGGATTGATAAAGTGGTAAAGTCATAGATTTGCCAGTCTGGTATCACAGTTAAAGAACACCCACCCCCCCAAAACTCTATACAACTCATGCTACAGAATGAATGATGCCAAGCTGTACCCATCGCATCCTTGTGTTCTCTGTGGTATAAGATGATGTGGCTGATGAAACCTGACACAGTACAACATATTGGATCAAGAATAAAAATGTAAATTAAAGCCTTCCAGACAAGTTAACACATGACCAAGTAGCATCTTTGTACCATTTTTTGTTACAAATGGGAGATGTACTACCATCAATTTGATTTAATGTTTTTAATCACCATCTTATTATTAATGCTGTATCACCCTTGCAGAAGTGATTGAGTCCTGTAACTGTATAAGAATGATTTTCAGATTTCTCACAATACTCACTGCCTTGGGTCCACTTTTCCCTGAGGTAGCCCTTGCCTCCTAAGAGATTAGATACATTTTTAGCGACGTCACCCATGCAAAATGTCCCAGTTTCAGTATTTCCTCTTTGTTCAAATGCACACATTCTTTTAATCTTTTCCTCACCCTGAGAACCATTCCAACGAGCGCTGACATAAATGTATTTTGCTCTGCGTCGACTTTTCCTGATGAAAGTAGTCCTATCCTTTTCCCTGAGGAAGTAGTCACTGGAACTAAGTAGGATATTTATTTTAATGCAGGGTGCAGAAGGTATCAGCATTTCTGTTTATAAAGCAGTATCTTCCACTCCGCTCTGTGTCAGGACGGGAATGCTAAACTGCATCTCAATTACTAAACCTCAGTATGGAAGATTCATGAAGCCTTCTCCACCCAGAAAGGCTATAATAATTAACTTCTCAATAAAGCTGTAATTAATTATTGACAATTTAATGTCCCTACTTTTAACCCTAAATAACAGGCAGGAATTACTGGCTGTCATCTCTCCTTTTGCACTGCCAGGTGCAGCACATATGCTTTCATTCAGGTCATCCCAACTACATCAGCCACTTACACTATCCATTCATATGGTAGCTGCATCTTTCCCTGCAGAATAGTGATGGATTCTTCATTTGAATAATTTATGTCTGAGTTTTATAATAGACACTCATCATTTAGTAAAATGAGCTACTGAACAGACCTTAGAAGTGGATCTTCTCTAGCATTTTACACAAAAACCTGTTTGTCTGATACTAAGAAAAATAGAACTGTGCTATCTGATATTAAATAGTAGCCACTAAATTGGATGCTCATCTACGCCCTCTCCTAAGCTTTTCCTCTACAGCCACTTTGTGTTTTGAGCGTGTCTATTAATTTATAAGGTGTCTGCTGTTGTAGATAGCTGTTAAATAGTTAATAGGGTTCTATTGCACTTTGTCCAGCAGCATAACTGCATTCTGCCTAATAAAATCCTCCTGCAGTAAGTAATGATTCTCTCTTCTTTCACACCTCTCACACTGAATTCACAGTTGTATAGTTATGTATTTCACAGTGTACAGAAGAAAAAGACTGTATAGCTTCTCCACATAAATTGCTGTTATATCACAAGGCTTTCTTTAGAAACTCTTCAGCTGAACAGTACTTATACCTGAATATATATTTGTAAATATATAAGTTTAACATATTGAAATAATAATACAAAAATAATTAAGTTATCAAATCAAGGGTACTGTATTGGTTAAGCTAAAAAAACTATTGTAGTAAGGGATCTCTTACTACAGGTTGCAGCCTAATGCCTAAGAAAAGCCTTAAATTGGTCCAGCTTTAATTGGTACCTCAAAGTTTCCTCAAAGACAAGTATTTCCATTGTAAAAAGTTGTTATAGGAGTTGCAAGTCATAGGGCAGTGGAGAGAAACTCAATGTGAAAAAATTTCTCTTATTGCTACAATGGCCTTAGGAATTTCTTCGAACAAACTTAATTACAAGAACATTAATTTTGCTGGACATCAGAGAAGAACCCAGGAGGCTCCAAAAGCCACAGAAGTACAAAGTCAACTCAAAGCAATCTCCCCTTCTCAGCTGTGTGATGTCCGTTCCAGCCACCACGAAGCGTATCGGGCTACACTTCCTGATACCAAACCACTAAGAATTATTTTCAAAGGTTGCCTGAGAGAAGAAACACAGATTTATAATTGGGGTGTAAAGAGAGTTTTTATCAGCCAAAACCTACTTTTTCCTCAAACTAATTCTCATTTCGTTGCTTTTAACAGCAGCACAGTGCGTCATAAAACTTGAACTACCTTCAAAAGAACGCAATTACCGCTTTAAGTACAACAGGCACAATTTTTCAAATGTACAGACAATGACCAAACATTTAAGAATTTTCCTTGCCCCTTACATTAGGGAAAGCTATTAAGTAACCAAAAATTATATTTGACTGAAAAGCTTTTGCACAGTTTATCATTCATTTAAGACAAATTAACACAAATTAAGATATATTTAGAAGGTGAAACTTGTAATGACCAACCAAATTATTTTATTTGAGAAGCACTCAGCGGATATATGTGTCTACATCTAAGAGTCCGATTTTTAAGTTATAACTCCTATGTGTATCACTAGATGGCATCTGCCCAAGTTGTTGGTGAACTTCTGGTTAGAATTTTATTCAGAAAAGATATATGCAAAGATTATTCTGCAGCTAAGGACTGCTAGGAACATTAAGACTCAGCTTTGAAATCCTCTAATTATTAGCCTATTCAATTTCACATTTAGGATAAATGGTTTCAAAACAGACATGAAAACAATGATGTCCAAAACAAGGAAGAGCCCTTATTATTTAAATATAGCTAGGAGAAAAATTTATAGGATGTCTCAAAGAGCTGCAATTTGCTTATAATTTCCAAGCCTGCTTTCTTGTCCTGATTGTGTGTGTGTATTTGAAGTATATTAAGTGGTTGAAATACAGAATGATTCGAGGCTTCACAAACCAACAATCTATTTTATCTTTATTTTGGGAAATACATTTGATCTGTTGAAAGCCCTGGTTTATAACAGGCTATGACTTTTTTTTAAGACAAAAACCAAACATATTCTGGTTTTCAAATGGAAGGAGAAATAGGAAAGTGAAGACTTTAATTTAGCCAGATCTGGGTCTAGAACAGATAAAAGCATTTGGGACTGAGTATAACCCTGTTATTAAAGATCTTCCATGCTCCGAATTCCTCGAGTAGCCCTAATGTTTTTGCTTATCAAAGAAGCCTTCTAAATACAAGACATATTTTACGATGAATCGCTAGTAATAGCACAAACTCTTTTGAAATGAGGGTTCAGTTATTTGTTTCCAGCTATTCTTCTATAAATGTTTATAGCCGATTTAAATGATTGCCTGTGTCTGCTAGGACAGAGAGGCAGGCTGGCTCTCATGTTCAAAAAGACTATACATGACGTACAGCCTCCCACACCCCCCCCCCCCCACCAGACTTAAACTTCGCAATTCAGCATGGAGTTTTTACATTAACCTTCATATAATGTGCATCAGTGCATGAAAGTTTCCCATGTGGTGAGCTGACAGCTACACATGCCAAAAACCTCTCTTTCCATACAATCTAACACCAGCAGAACTGCAGGACAGAATTTTTCTTTTCCTCATGCACAGCTTGAGCCAGCTGCAGTGCAGGTACAATAAGCATACAGTGGTCACTAAAAAAATAATCAGGTTTGAGAGCTATTTGTGAATCCAGCACACTGCACGCTTTGGTCACAGGGAGATCACGGGGAGAAAGATTCTTCCATCCCGAACGCTTAGGTGTGACTGCTGTACAGCACACTGCATGGCATGCCTCTGCTGAAGAAACGCGATGGTATAAATCTTTTGAGAAGCTATTATAGATTCCTCAGAGGGCATGTCGCTGAGATTTCTTTATTGAAGTCACAAGTTTCCTTTTGCTTGCACATATTCCCTAACACTTCCTGAAGTTTGTCACCTTTGGGCTTTCAGTGAACTCTTATTAAAATGAATTTGGCATCTTGTGCCTTTGATTTAGTTCCTTTTTTTTTTTTTTTTTTTTTTTTTTTTTTTCTTATGGGCATCTAGAATTAAAGAGTGTGACATGCAAATATAAAACCCACCACCACTCTTTCCTCTTCACAATGTATTACTCCTCCCTTCGCTCCCCCCAGAATCTAGCCTGTAACAACAGAGCAGCTTTTCAGAACACCCCACACCCTCTGAAATTAAAAACATTAGAGGCTACTTCTAGGATAAACCGGTTTTGGGTTTTTTTAAGTAAGCATAACCCTTGTGTGTAGCAAACAGGCAACTTTCTTAAGGCTACAAACTTCAAATCTCTGAAATATAGTTTAATGAGAACCTTTTAAAAACTGTTAGTAAAAACTTTCAACAGGGAATAAAAAAAAAAAAAATATCAGATGAGCCTGAAGTTCTCACCTCCGATTACACCTTCACTTGCAAAGAACAAAGAGCTTTATTAATACACATGAAGAAATTCATAGCTTGTGAACTGCTCAGATAAGGTTACACAGCACCTTGGATTAGAATTCCTCAGTGAGACATTCAGATACAAACAGTTCATCCGTCGATTCTTTCCATATTCAGCTCAGCATAAAAACATAGTGAACGTCTAGCCTGGCTAAGTTCATGAATGCATACACACATCTGCTTCCTTGCGACAGCATCCCTGATGAGATTTAAGCACATCCCTTTCTAGACACGTGTCAGGGTCACCACCCCTGTGGTACCACTTCATCCTTCCCAAAGATTCACGCTCACAGCATCTCTACCTCCTATCAGAAAGTCAGACTTTTCTCATTCCCAGAAAACTCTAGTCCACTCTTTTCAAAAGGGAAACACCTAGAGCAGTCTCTTTCATCTCTTGTCATTTTCTTCTTTTTTCAGTAATTCTTGCTCTTTTTTTAAATACAGGGTTTTTTTCATTTATACAGAACTCAAAGACCAGGTTCTTCCAGTCTTTTATACTTACATGACATGCAGTAGTTCCCAATATTAATTCCTCACACTACTCAGGGGTTTAGGTTAGTTTCTGGTAGAAATAATATTTTACCTTTGAAGAGAAGCTATAAAATCTATACACACTACCGTTTTTCTAAGATGAACATATGTATACAAGTACATTAATTCTTATATTACATTTGCTATATATATACACACACAAGCACAGCCCAACAAGTTCCAGCTTTTTCACAGATATTTTCAGTGGCAGGTTTTAAATGCCCTTTAAAATAATTTTGATACATGAATGCATCAAAATGTAATATTTGCCTTTGGATACCATTCTTCAGAGCAGAATGGAGTTGGCTTTGTATAATATTAATCTAAACTTTTTTAAACTATGTAAAAGTATTAACTGAAAGAAGTAGATTTCTCCCTACAGCAGGAAGCTACATGATGTTGGATAGTGTACAAGACTCGTAGAGGACTACTAGTCTACTATTATGGTGTAGGCAACAAGAGCGTTTGACAAGCCAAATGAAATTAATTCTAGCACAAGTCAAAATAGTATCTTATTTTTGCTTCATTTCCTTACACAAGATTTTTTACCCTCTCTCGCAAAATTATTTTTGGTATTGGTAGCTTGTTTTTGGGGGAGCGGGCATTTTCCTGCCCACCTGCTATATCCCTCCTCACTTGCGGTTTCATAACGAGGATCACAGAGGATATGAATTATGCAATGCCATAGCTATGGGATGCCTGGTTCCGTTTCTGCTCCATCGGGGGTGTCTCACCACAACACTGACAATGTCCTCACAGATAGCCTCCAAAGCTGCAGATGAAAGATTGGGAGTGATACTACAGCGAAGAAACACCCTTCAACCCTCAATATACGCAGTAAATCAAACACCACTGATAAGACGTGACTCAAAATAGAGCCAGTGTCTAAGGAGGTGAACCAGAATACAGCCTCTATCAATATAAAACTAAGATAAACATAGTTTTTTACATGGTTATTGTAATGTAAGAGAGATTATAGAGTACATAGGAGAACAGCACTGTCCTACCCATTATACATCACATAATCCAGACTATATCCAGGCTGTATTGTTCATGGCCACAAAGGAGGCTGGGTCTTCTCTTTTGACCTCTGTGGAACCAATACAGCAGTGTACACTTTCTATGGGTTTTAATCTACGAAATTAGATTATTTGCTGATATTTTAGTGATGAAACAAATCATCAAGTATTTACTGCATAATGAATCTATAAACAGCCTCAACTAATGTCCTGTTATTCACCAATGTTAAATATGTATTAGAAAATCCTGTATCTCCTAATCTCCTTCCCTCAGATATTTACCTCTATGAAAAAGTAGCTACTTTGAAGTGAAACAGCATGTTTGCACACACTAAACAGTGGCGATGTTGTGAATCCAAGCAGAAATTTTATTATCAGGCAACGAACTCGTGGTCAGTTTAGTGCGATTACTGCATGATGAAGATCAGGTAATCATGGAGATCCAATGTAAGGGAAAGATTACACACCCTGGGATCGTAAGGTGTTAGACAGAGGTGCTCGCACACCTCTGTGACTTAAGGAAGAGATTTTGCATTTCTCATATTAAAGGAAAGGGGGAAGGGGGAGATGAGGCTCACAACGGTGGCCAGACACGTGTTTTACCACATCTGCTATCTGCAGTAGGTTATGAAGTCCTGACGCTAACTATCTGGGGTATCAAACATTAGACAACACTCACTAATCCTCACTTATAAGGGTTCATTGGCACTTTCCACGGTCCCTTTGGAACTCCTTGAAATCCAGCCCATTCACTTAGCTATGTGCTACTGGAAAGGATTTTGGTTGAGAGCCACACGTGGCTGTATGCTCTTTTCTGATTTAAAAAATTAAGTCAATATCTCCAGTGGGAGCATGGGAGCAAAATTCATAATCAGGCTTCTACGAGGAGCGGCAAACTGATCTAGACATATAAAATAGTTTGTACGTGGTAGACAGAAAGAGAATGCAAAACCTTACCATCTAATTAGACATGCTGTACTGCTTTTCTGCTGGGAAACTTTACCCTTAGGCAAATCATCCATCGTAGTCTCTCCTATTGTAAGAATCAGATGGCAAGATTGGACACCTAAATGTAGTCGTGAATGTTTAGTAATGGGGAAAAAAAGCATTTTGGATAGGTTGGCATTGGTTTTAATTGGAGCCATATATAACAGATCACTGGGGATATAAACACTGACAAATCATCCTGTTTCTGGCTGGGACAGTTCGGCTGGATCAGTGACCAGAATGGTAGGCCTGGACCCATCAGGAGATTTAGGACAGCAAATTCTCTTAATCTTTGTTTTGGCATCTATTGCCAGCTAAATATTTACCATTTTGGAGGACTCCAGGGAATAGCAATATAATCCCGTTACTCTTTCTCCAAACTATTTGTACATCCACAAAACACCCCTTAATTATCACACACCTGCCAGTCTGCTAATACCCCTAGCAGAGGTCAATGTTTTAATAGCAGTAGTACATTAAACATCAAAGACAAAAATATATCAGTATTAATGTAATTAAGACAGTTTTCAACTAATTCTTTGAGCAGGCTAGTAACACAGAGAAAATGAATGAAAAGTTAAAGGTCAAAACAAAAAGCTACAGAAGAGACTTGCTATTTTCATGAATAGGTAAAATAAATACTCTGAGAATGCCTTTCTTGGGTTTGATTGCTCTCAGTACTTTAAAAACAGGCTTCTCACCTGACACACAAAAGCTCCAACAACACTAAAATGCTCGAAACACTCGTATTCATTTTGTGCAAACCTACAGGATGACATATTTACATTCATGTTAGAGGATGCACACAAAGAGAACTCAATTCCAGCAACCTCAGATGCAAAGCTTAAAGGCCAGTCTCTTCCTGATGCCAAGAAACATGATTCCAAGAGAGATGACACATTAAAGCAAGATATAATCAGCTTTTAATTTCAGCGGTGCAGATGAATCAGAGTCTACATTAAATTCTTTTTAAAAGTCATTATTATAGGTAAAACATCTGCATATACTTCCTCTGAACTTCTGTCTCCATTATTTTCATGTGTCAGAAGGGCTAGCATTTCACACAAGGAACTGTTTTTCGAAATTAGGCTCAGTCAAAATGCTGTTCTATGTTCATGCTATGGCATACACATCCTGTGGAGTTCAATTTTAACTTGGACTACCCACACAATATAAAACCCGCTGGTATTATTTTCTGGACTTTGCTGAGGGGATCTAGGTAATGAGGAGAAAAACCATAAAAAAAAGTTATAGAGGAAATAGGTATCAGAAGATGTATTCATGACCATTATGAATAGAGGTGCACATCAGTTTGTTCCTGTGACTGAGCTCTGAGTGAAATCCAATTTGCCCAGGTTTCATTGTGTAAACCAGGTAAAAAGAAAATAAATTTGTTCTACAATAAATCAATTTTTCCATACTGCAGGAAAATCAAATTCAGAGTCAAAAATCAAGATTCAAAAAGCCTATACAGAACTAATGAAAACTAGGCAGACATAATCAAAATAAAGCATTGACTTTTTTTTTTTGTTGTTGTTGTTGCCACAGCTGTAAAGACATCTTTTAAAGCTCACTCTCTTCTGCAGATCACAAATAACGGTGCTCTCCTTTGCATGCTACCAGCAGCTTGTTGTTTCTTAAGTGTCAGCTGTGCCTCAGAAACCTAATGAATTAGATTTATAAAGGTTAATTAGCTTTCTCCTATAATTCTACTCGAATGCAAAACTATTGGTTCTCAAAAAAATAGGGAGATATCCCTCCAAGGATTGTTGGGAATGCAAGTCAGTGAAACACTCCAAATATCTCTGTTCTTTTTTGTTGGCATGCAGGCCGGCTAGAACATTGTAACCACTCACTGCAAACCTGCTCCAATGTCAGGGTTGTGTCCAGACAACCTACACAAGACAGAAAATCTGATTTACAGAATGGACTAATCGGCTAGGTTCTGTGCTGCTTCGAAGAGCTACAAAACGCTTCAGATGTTACGTTTTGCACATGGTCAAAGAAATGTGAAATCTCCTAGACCAATATATTCATTATACAACATTTAAAAAAATATTAAGAACAACAGAATTATTTAATATTTAAACTGAGTGACTATGAGTAGAAGCCTAGTTCTTGCAACCCAGTATACACTGGTCACAGGGTAGTATAAGATGAATCAGAATAATGGTAAAATAAGCTTTTTTTGAAGGAAAGCCACAACACAATAATATTATGCAGATTAGAGTTTAAGTTAATAGCATTTCTTGACAGCATCAACCACTTAAGAAATGTTGAATTATCGTGGTAATCTCTATATTGGAAGATGATCATTTTGGTCTTAATAAAACAGCATGGGAAATCCAGCTTTTTGTTATTGTTACCTTCATGAAGTAATTTTCTTTAACATTTTAAACCTTACTTTTCCATGACTGGGTATATTTTCTAGAGAAGTCAGTGACATGTAGAAGCGTAGGAAGAGTAGAGCAAAAATTGCTTGATGTAGTGGACAAATTGCCTGATTGATTTTTTTTGCATCTCTAAATATAAACATTACCAAGCCAAGCACTTCTGAAAAAAAGAATTCTTTAAAATGTTAATTTTGTTTACCAGCAGAGACAGGTTTCTTTGAAAGAGATGATGTCTCTTAAATAGGTATCTTTATCTCTCATACGATAGTAGGTTTCTATTCAATTGTGCAGATAATATTTTTAGTGCAGTTAGACTTGTTGCATATAGCTTTCCCTTAAACACTCGGTTAAGCTGTATTCTCCCCAAGACATACACGTATTACTCCAGTTGATGTGAATAGGACATGGTTTTTATCAAGGAGAGACCTTACAGAAATGAAGGTTAAGAGATTAGAAATATGAATACCAAGCTGAAGAAAAATGAAAAATATACTTGGCAGATGTGAGACATTACTTAGAAATCATCTGCAAGATGAACAGCAAAAAGAGACATTTTTCCGTTAATACATTTTCTTGAAGGGAAAGTTGAAAATAGGCAATAATGGTCTGGTTTCTTTGCTGGTTTAGTTCCATGAAATATATTGTGGCTATTTACAGAAATGGAAAATATTCATCTGAAGCCACAGTTGCTGTGTTAGTTGCCCTTTGTAAGGAACTGCCAAGATGGAAAAGCAGCTGCCTCTCCTGTTTCTTGGTATTGCTTGATGTTCTGTTCATATTTCCAACCCTACACACCCTAAAATCAAAAGGTCGTATCAAACAAATCATAGTAAATAACACAGAGTTCTATCATATATCAAAAAAGTTTTTGCATCAGAACATATAAGCTGAAGTAAGCGTAGTTACTTGGCATAACATGCAAATAATCTGTTCCATTACTGTAGAAATATCTTGAGCAAGACTGTAAAAGTAATGCAATGATTCAGAAAGCACATTACTGTTCAAACAAAAATATTAGGCATCTGTGTTTTCTAAATATGATTTCCTAATTTATCAGAAACAGTTTCTTTCCCAGAGGCTCATGGTATACAAATTTCAATGTTGTTTTTGGTCTCTGATATGAAGTCACCCTCCATTTGCAGAGTGCTGCAATTTTTCTCTTATATTCTTAAATTGTCATAATAAGATCTAAAATGATGCACACAGTTTTCAAGTAGCTTATGAGTCAGTGAAAAATTCAGAACATAAACATATAGTTTATGTTCTGTTTTTTTTCAATATTTAATAGTATCACAATTTAAAGAAACATTGATACAAGCTTTCTTGTGATATGCCTGATTTAGAGAGTCATTTATGTGGATACTGCATGAAATTCCTGCAGATTCCATCCTTTCATATCCTGCTACGCTTGAATAGATGCGATTAAAACAAACATTAACAAATTTTCGTTTAGGAAAATAAATAAATAAATAGGTGATTGGGGACTTACCTAAGAGTTTTTGCTCTATGGTCCTTCTCTTTCAGTGCCATAATCCATAACAAAAAAATACCAAGTAACAACTGCTAATTTTAGTGCATTATATTTTATGTCCTCATGACTTACAGAAATATGACAAGCAGCTGTGTTCCACATGGCTTTCAGAGTTTCAGTGGATAAAAGCTGTAGTCACATCATTATTTGTATTATAGCTTTCACAATTAACGTTTATGAAATGAAATTCCATCCACTGCAACCACTGATTTGCACCGTATTGCTGCTAACATGGAATTTAGCTTTCATGGGAATGACCATAAATGAAAGGCTGGGGCTGTAAGGTTTACTTCTGAAAAAGCACAGAAAAAAACAGAAGAAAAACAAAAATCTCAAGGCACTGAACTGGAGTATGAATTGTAAAAGAAGATAATGCTCAGAATAGAGCCTGTCATGGTAGTAAAGCTAGTAACAGCCCCGTTGTTTAGTCAAAAAGGCCTTTGGAAATCATTCACTTGAGGTTCTGGTATTTAATATAATTTCCAACCCTGAAAAGCTCCAGTTTACTAAATCTGTAAAAGGACTTTGATGGCAATGTGGTTTATGTCTTGTTAAAAAAGAAGAAACACTGTCTAGTTGACAGCCCTGCCTTATGCAGGGTTGGCAACACATACTTGGGCAAGTACTTTCCATCAATACGGGCAGACTCCAATCGAGCACCAAAACGTAGCTCTTGGGAGCTGAGATTCAGTTCTGCCATGACCATGAACGTTGTGGTTTTCTGCTATCAGGCCAAGGGAATATAGGTATTTCAGTACTATAGTTACACGAAATAATATAAACATCCTTCTGCAAGACCCTGAATTAGAGGTTTCTAAGGTAATTCTAATCTTTCTAGAATTTCACACAAATTCTCTTGGTGGTTTTTTGTTTTTATTTTTTTTTGTTTCTTTGTTTGTTTTGTGGGGTTTTTTTGTTGTTTGTTGGTGTTTTTTTTTTTTCTTTTTTTTCCCCATAGTTTTATTTAAAGGGCGGCGCAATCAAAAACTGTGCTGTATAAGCTCATATTTGATCTTCATCATGGAAATATACATACAATTGCAGGCTGTAAGATTAGTTCATATGCAGGTTTCAGCTCCTCTCCATCTTTTCTGGCCATTTAATAGTTTGGAAGAATACTGACTGGGACTTGCATATTATTATTTCAGTGTGATGATAAATTTGTTTTTCTAATTCTCTATTGACAAGACACTGCTACAGTACCCATGATCATATAGTATGCTATAATATAATGTGTAATTGGATTCACTGTACTTGGAACCAATAGTAATTTAGTCATGGATTTGAGTTTTAATTGCTTGCTTTGAGTAATTTTCATCATATTGACAATTTGAGCTGTCTTAGCCTACTCATGTTGTTCTGTAATATAATTTCATTCTTTATTGACATAAATACCCTATAACCAATTTAACTAGCCATTAGGTATATTTAAACCTTATTCAAATTTAATGATCTAAAAAATATGCTAAATCTTGAATCAGTAACTAAACAATAAACACAGCAGACAAAATATGTTGGAATGGTGACATTTTGTATAATTTTAGCGGTTTTTAAAGCCATAAACTACATTCGTTGTCATATGAACTATGACAGCACAGATTTCCATGATGGATTAACAGGGAAAAATACTACCCCACTTGATTAAAATCATTCTAAAACCCGCAAGCTTTCAGTACAGGATATAGATTAGAGTGTCCTGACTCCATGAAAACATAAATACAGAAGGTACAAGGTAGGCACTGCAAGTCCTCACTCTCCCTTGGTCACTGTTATTTCCATGGATGGAAACATGTTTCCCTCTGTGGAGGATGTGGGTCCACATTTTTACTGCTGATGCTTGAGGTAGCTAAGAGTGGATCTGAGGGCACAAGTTACACATGCTGGTAATCCAGATTTTACCGGGGGCTTGACTTTCTTAGTCTGCATAGAAATACAAGCAAAGCAAACTTGGTGGGAAGTGAATGGACAAAACATATGGTGAGATACACAGAAAAAAAACATATTAAAAAGTTTATAATGTCCTTGTGGATTAGAAAGGAGAAAGAAAAAATCTGAAGTTAAAGTATTTGGTTACCTCTAATAACAAGGTAGCTGATTTGAAAAGGAGAACCTGTTAGACCTTCTCAAAACTAGGAGGCTTCCAAATCCAGGTTTTATTTGGGATACAGCTCTATGTATGATTAATTAATAATTCAACTTCCAAAACGAAAAATCCACAACATTCATTGCTGCCTGATAAATAAAAGGGTGGGTAACCCAATCAACTCATAATGGAAATGTAAAGCATCAAGGAAATACAAGAAATTACAAGACGGTCCTCTGCACTCAGAAGGCATTGGAAGGAGGTAGCCAGTGGCTGGAGAGGCTCTGAGGAGAAACAGCTCGGGTTTCTGGTTTTGTTATTTTAAAGGATCAAAGCACCACAGTAGAGCTGGAAGGACTTGTAAAAGATTATCCAGCTTGAGTAGGCAGCATCATCGACATCCAAAGCCTTCTGCCAAGTGCCTAACTTGTTCATAAAGACCTTGGCTGGCAACACCAGAAAATACGCCAGTGAATGAAGTAGGGCTATTCTGTCCCTCTGTTCGTAGCTCTAGAGCATTTCGACAGGTCTTTGGGATAGCCCACCCTTCCTTTTAAACCTCATCACCCTCTTTTTGCTTGTATCCATTCACATTATGACCATTTACAACACGTGGGAGTCAGGTTTCTATAGTTCGATTCTTTGAGCTCTTACATCAACTTGAGATTCCAAAGATCACCATTAGTATGGCTTCCTGATGTTGCAACTAACGTGACCTGTAGCAAAGTATCTTCATTGCTTTCTATTTCCTATGAAGTCTGATAAGTTACTGCATTTTAACAGGTTCTTCAAAAATATTCCTAGAGGGCTCAAAGAGATATCTCGTAGGGATCTCAGCAATTTATTCCATGGACATGGTGAGAATCAGATTTGCACGCAGTTGTTTTCAGAGGAAAACTAACACATTCCTTTACATCTTATTTTTACAAACTAACTGCCTGAGAAAAGCTATGGTTAACCAAATCTGTTTCTGAAGTTCATCTTTGTTGTCTGAGATATTGTTCAAGAAAAGCTGTTCTTTGCCTTCTGTGTGTGGTGACAGTACAGAGAATGAAATGTCAGGGATTCCTAGCTCATATCATTCAGCACCTGAATATAATGAGATTGGAAAACAAGACTAGAGTGTTAAGACAAATGTCTTGTGGTAGTTTAATTAATAAAGTATTCTTTCTGTATGCGTGCAAGAAAGCAATTGAGGGCGCGAGCAGGCAGAGTAGGCAATACTTCCACAAATAACATAGGTTCAAGTACCATTAAATTTTCTAAAGGATATTTTCTCAGAAAAATGCAGAATAGGCTGATGGGAGTCATTCTAGCTTCAAATATTCATAAAACAGCCTAGCTGCTACTTTAATAAGTGTTTTATGAAGATAAAAACATTTAGGGAGATTATATATATTTTTTTATATATATATTTATGAATAAAATTTTACCAAATTCTAGTCCTTGATACTTCATAAACCTAGTAAAAAAATCTCTGCTTACAGAACTAATTTACAAGACTATCTTTAATTACATTTACAGAGCACATGGGATATTTTAAAATACTCAGAATTTTTTTTTTTTTTTTTAAAGACATCTCTGCCTAGTGGCTGGGGTTATTAAATGAACAACTGTGATCATTACAATTTATGTAGAATAAAGTACAGCTCTCTACGGCTTCATTTATGTTCTTTAAAGAAAGTAATGGGAGTTTTATAATCCAAATAGATCTCTTGATTTTTATGGATTCAGTTTTTAATGTATTTCTATTTAAGGGAAAATAACATTTTTCTTTGAAATAAAACTGTTTATATTTTGATTTCTGAGACAACATGGTAACGTATAAGGAGAGAAGGAACACCTCTCACCTAATGAGGTTCTACCTGCCAGGACAGTTGTTTAAACTATGGTATATAAACACTAAGCACATTAGAACAGCTAGCGCAGTGTAATTTGGGCACCAAATTCCAGCTGTAATACAACTATCTACCATGCCAGAAATTGCTCTGCAGACCTTCTTTCATCACTTTCTATCAGCCACCACATTAGATCCACACTGACCAATAGGACATGAGAATAAAAACCTTTATGACATAACCTAAAAATATATAAGAAAGTGATCATTTTACTTATCCACTTTCTCAACTCGTTCCACGTTTCTGACTCTATTAGCAAATTCTATTCCCAGCGCCAGCATAACATTAATATATGCATATTAACCCCCCCACAAGCATATTTGCTAGACATTCACAGAAATAGCAGTATATGAACGTATTCTATATCTGACACATGCAATAAGCAAACAAGTAGTTAACCTACTTAAGTTGAAAGCACGTACAAAAAAACAACCCCAAGTCAATCCAAATGTATCCTCTTTTCTCCCCAAAATGCATCAAAACAGAACTTCCCTTCTCTTTTAACTAGCTCTGACACATCCCCTGTCAGCATCCACTTCTTGCCATGAAGCAATCTTCTCATTTTTCCAGCCACATGACAAAGTCTTTGCAGCATTATCTAATCAAGATAAAGAAACACCTGCCATGAGTTAGCACCCATCTGATAACAAACTCGCAATGATAAGGCTACAATCAATTCTCATCAAATCTTGCTCTAAGGTGATTTCCAGATGCTGTGACATATCATCACAGAGTGCAATCGTGCTGACTTTGAAAACTTTGTTGAAACTGCTGGTCATCAGGCATTATGTATGTTCCGATGTTATTAAACACTCAAATTTTGACTTTTTTTTTTTTTTTTTTTTTTTTTTTTTTTTTTTTCTTTCTCGGTTAAGCACAGTTTTCTATACACCACAGAAATACTGTCTACAACAGCTTTCAGAGTCTATAAGGAAAAACTTTAATAGAGAAAAGGATAAATCCCTGATTTCTTCAGATGGACCCTGACACCACAATACTTTGAGTTTTTGCAGTTCTCTGTGCTTTCACAGAGGGTCTTTTATGAGCTGCCTTATGATCAAAGTCAAGGAGATGGGCAGTGCCAAGTCTCATTCAGTCTCCTGAGCACTGCATGATTCCCAGCTCACCAAGCAGCCCTTGTGCACAGGCAGCCCCTGTCCCATTTAGCATTTCCCAACAGCATCACCCTAATTTCCATTGTGGTTCCTGCCCGGCATCTTACATGTTTCTCTCACATGTGGGAAAATATCACTTAATGGATACTGAAGAGCCCCTTTCATGAGAAGCTGCCACAATCCCCTTCTCAGAAATAAGTAAACAAGTGAGCCAGTGACAATGCCACTTTGATATTCCTGTTGAGACACGTCTCTCACAGACCATTTACTGTGTAGGACACTAAACATTAGACAGACATCTTCAAGGTGAAATGCAAGCTTGAAAGATGATTTAACTGCAGTCAGATGATTTGGAATTACTAAGTACAATGTTAGAGGAGAAAAGACAGCTGTTCGTACTACAAACTAGGGTGAAACACTTGTTTCGTTACACTTCCCCAATACTTATGAAAAATACCCCTGCCATCACAAAGCTTCAGCAATAGAAATAAAATTTCCATATGATTTATATCAAAATTGAAAAGAAGAATATATATTGAAACTCATCTGCATATAATTTTCTTACTCTTTTAAGGGATACGAAAATTTCTACTACGTAATTTAGAAATAATTTGCATTTCAGTGACAGAGGTTTAAGAGATACAACTGGAACAAAAGCACAGCCTTCCAGCTTCTGGTCTCAGATGTAACACAACCACGAAGTACAGACACAATTTTACCTCTACGAAGAAGAGAGTTTCCTTAGGACAAGATACTGCAACTGTAAGTTGTGGGGCAAGCCTGTATTCCTTTTCAGTAGGGCAGCAACTCTGGTCATAGAGAGAAACCTGAATTTTCTGACAAGGTGGACTACTCGGAATCTGCTACAAGGAGATGAGTTGTAAAGAACAAGTAGTTTCATTTAGCAATACAGCTTTTGTTCTGACGAGAGGCATACTAACCTCAGCTACCGCAGCATGGAAGCTTAACTATTTTACTTAGATGACCTTTTAAATTCAAAGCCACCTTTTATTAACAAAACACCATTGCTATTTAAACATAAGCCTATAGTAGTAAACCAAGAAAAAAAAAAAAACAAACAACACCTTTGAGTTGAAAACATTCAGAGCTTTTAAGAAAGAGTCATGTGTGTAATCATACCTGTGTAACTCAGTAACTCTGCAATACCATATAGGTTCCTCTCATCAATACATTTATTGATGGTGTAAAGGGGACACAGACGTCAAGCACAGGTCTCTTTCCCTACTGCCTTAAACCACCAAATCAGAAGCTGTTTGAAGAGTTCTCACCTACACTACCTAATCATGAATGGTGAATGAGCTTTTATTCTTAAAAGGAAACAGATGTTTTACCACCTGACCTGAGGGTGGTAAAAGAGAATACACATGACCGACAATGCAAGATTATGTTACAAAGGCTCCTTAAAAGATGGTGTAGAAGATGAAATGCGTATATTATTCAGGATTTTAAACACTTAAAAAAAAAAAAAAAAAAAAAAAAAAAAAAAAAAAAGAGAACACCTAGAGTAGAAAAGAAACACATTTAAGCCTAGTTTAACCCATTAATCACCGGTAGCCTGCTCCCATGGAGGTCAGTGTTAGCTTTGCAGCAGTTTAGCAATCCATGGGACTAGGTTACACTTACAATTTTGAAGTTGTGGTCCTTACTGCAAAAATTTCTCTAACTATGTGAATTAAATAATGGTTCTGAATCACTCACTTGATTATTCCTTATATATTCCTTATACTGATGAACAAACAGGAATCTGATAGTTTACTTAACTTGTTAAGAAGATAATGACACCTACTGAAGCCTAAGTGCCTTTCACATTCTGATTACAGCTCTGGTATATTGACAGAACCTTAAGACATAAGAAATAAACACATTGTTTTACAATCCCACAGTTCAATACATTAATTTCTAAAATAAAGCAGGATAACTTAAACTGTGATATCTCAAAAAAAAAATAAAATCAACTAATAAAAATTTAAAGTTCCCATTCATGATTACTCACAAAAATCTCTGGTTTGTGAGTAATTGCCCTTGTGTTCTCAAATACATGGACCAGATTTCTCATTAAATCTGAAATCAAGACAGAATTCAAGTTTCAAGACTCAGCTTCTCTTCAGTCACTGAAAATATTCATTCTGAAAAAGACTCGGTAAGATGTTGTGCTGTGGTTGACTAAACAGCAAATGAAAGACCCGGACCAGAATGCTCACCTTGTTTCTTGACAGCAGGGAACAATAACAAGCCAAAAGCCATGAACTCTGTTCTCTCTGCAATACACGTATCCTCTTCCCCTTTGAATTAATGGAAATTATACGGTCACATACAGGGAAAAATTGCAATCCTGAGCGGCTAATCAGAAAAACATCATTATTTAAACGGAACACGAAGAATAACCTGCATTCAAAAAGACAACAAAAAGTAACTCCTTAGCCCATATTATGTTCTGATCTCTGGATATGTGATTATCGGTTAAAATCAGAATGACTTTATTGATAGGAATCTGGCTTTCTGACTTTGTTACTTCACAGGCCTCATAATCTGAATGTTTCAGCAGTCTTTAGGAGAGGACAGAGTCAGCAGGTCTCCAGCCTCATCCAATATACATTCTGGCAGGCTAAAATCAATACACTAAGATTTGTCTGCCAGCTTCTTTATCCTCGTTCCCATTTGCTGCTGACTCTGGCCTCTCCCTGAAGTCTACTGCACCTGTTACTGTCTGAAAAATTTGTACTCCTCCAGTTTACAAATTACTTAAACCACTCCAGTAAAATGAAGGGAAGAAGTTCTCCTTTCTGGCCATCCTAGAACCAAGGCCTCGGATGCAAGTAGCACCTTGGCACAAGCGCTTGGAGTGGTTTTACAGCTACATCTGCTCCATCTGTTCTCACTACGCTGACGGTACCCTCAGCCAAAAAGACTGCAACTCAGTGTCCAACTTACCAGTGTAATTCTATGATTAGTCTGACCACTCTCGTAATAAGTAAATTCTGGAAGTTCTACATTGCAATTTTGCTAAAAACATTTCTTGTATCTCCCCCTTCCCCAAGAAAATATACACATATATAAAAATATGTACACATCTACAGCTAGATAGCTACATTTTTCACCCCCTCATACCTATAAATAGAAAGGACCTGACACTAAGTCTAATGATGCTATGATACGGGATATCTCTACAGTTCACAACATCTTGTTTCACCACCCCCTCCCCAAAAAAACAAAAAAAATCAAACAGCACAAATTTACTTCAGACTTTTTACTAATTTGGATACTTTCTTACTAACAATAACTACCTACCTAATGCTCTCCGGTGTCTCATATTGAAGCTAGAGAACTGTTCCCTGAATCTTTTCCATGCATGCAGGAAATTCTGCATTGTCTTTTAGGGATTTATCTATTTATTCTCCACTTCTCCCACAGGCTAAAGGAAAGAACTAAATAAATAGTCCTTGTTCTCCTAGGATTTTGGGGTCTGTAACTATGTCTAAACATAAGATTAAGTTAATCATAATTTGAAGCTACTCACTGTGCACCAAAAAAAAAAAAAAAAGGAAAAAAAAAAAAAAAGGTCAGACATAAACCTGGTCTTAAATCACTGTTTTTTACACCATTATTTTTTCAGGACACTCCCTACGGTTTCCACTTTTTTTGGACCATATCAGTACTGCCTTTTCATCTGAGTAAATTTCTACTCATTTCCACTGGCAATGTCGATCTAGTCTAAAATAATCCTAATTATCTCATTGCATGCGACCCCCAGCTCTAGAGGAGTTAGGCATATGGAAACAAGGATTCTGTAAGGCATTCATAGTTGCAACTATTTTTACCTCTGGAGAGGCTTCAAAACAGAAATATTGCAAACTGATGGCATTTCTGTATGTTCATGGTTGTGCTCAATTCTAACAAGATTTAGCAATAGCTCTTTCAGCTAGGAAACTCAGCTGAAAAACTCTATAATGGTCTTTCAGATAGTTGAGTAATTCCGTAATTCCTCTGTGTAATTCAGGTAACAAAAAAAAAAAAAAAAAAAAGTTGCAGCAGCATGAAACTTCCAATCAAGGCATATACAAATAACAGTATTGTATTAGACACCTCGTATTTCTGTCACCAGATTTCCTAGGCATAAACTGACAATAAATTATATTTTTATTATTATTTTGGGGTGCTGTTGCAGTTTGTCTTTTCCAAAACCTAATTAAGATTATGCATCATATCCCACTCAAAATTGTTTTATCTAGCCTGGAGTCAGTCTGATTTGTTTCGTATCTAGGGTGAGTATTTTTCTCCTAATACTTCTCCTGGGAATCTTTAAGCAAGAAAGACATCATTTTTGTTATGATTGCCTCACTATACTACTAACACCAAACACTGTCAGTTCTTGCTACACATTCTGGAAAACTGAAAAATAATAACAATAAAACCCCATTACCACTGGAAAAAAAACATAGAGTTTTTTTTTCCAACTAATGTATCAGTTCTGACACTTTTGTTATTTATAAACAAGTTCAAATCATTTGCATCAAAACTGAGACAAATTAAATCAAGATCTGAAAAAAAAGCAGAGTATGCTTAGTTATTAAAAACACCAAACATCAAGTATTTGTGTCAGGTACTCCTTTATGAATTATAAGTCCTTCAGGGTCTGTTTGGAACATTTCAGAAAGCACATCTGACAACCAAGAGTAGTTTGCATTGGATTAGCAATTCATTGGCTTGGGCTTGTTTCTGTATGGGATTTTTTAAGGAGAAATCCTCCACCTGTGTGTTGCTTACTCAGGTAAGAGAATGTGTTTGGGCACCTTACTTACTAGTTCATGCATTTGATGAGGTTGTAGCTTTCCTGCTTTGCATTTTCATGATACAGAGGGAAGAAACTAAAGATCCAAAGAGGTTTTTTGCTGGGAGGGAAGAGGGAAGCTGGGAGCAAAAAAAACTTACTTTCGAATTTTTCAGAAGCACTTTTTGAAAACATTTTGATTCTTTTTTAAAGAAGCTTCTCTACGAGGCATCCTGGAGAATGGAGACATGATAACTATCCTTTCCATCTAAACTCCAGCCCCTGGAATGAATAAAAATACAAATGATCTCAGACACTCAAACAGACAGATCACCTGGGGTTGTTTCCCTCTGCAGTGTTATTTGGCAGGCAGCTGGGCAGTTCTCTTCCCCGCAGCTTGCTACATCTGCAGGTCTTCTGCCCTTTTTCTCTTTCGGCTGCCAGGTCAGCTCTCTTTCCCTCTCAGCTGACAGGCTGATTCTCCCTCTCAGCTCCTCGTGCCAAGCTCGCTCTGCCTGTCGCAGAGCTGGCAGATCTTTTCTTTCGGTTACAAGTCCTTTGCCCCACTTACAGGGTCTCCTTTCCTCTCATCTGTGGTCTTTGTTCTCCTTTCTGTCTGCATGTTTTCAGTCCCCAGTGTTTTAGTAAGTGAACTGGCAGACTGTAAAGCAATTATGCTAATGATGAGACAGGGACACACATTTTCCCTCGTTTTGCAGATATTCTCCCCACGCCTCAGCTCCCTGGGTGATGCACCCGAGATTACTGAATGAGGGGGTAGCAAGGTCTCAAACTGAGCTTCCTCTGGTCCTAGATAGCACATTTGACTGTTTGGGGCATCCTAAGCGTCTTTACAGATTCCTGAGAACCCATTTAGCACTGTCACTTTTACCATCTATATTAACCCTGCCACCCACTGGTGGATTAGGTCGTATACTAAAAGTTTCACATCACTAGCAGAGACTGCACTGCATAACCTGCAAATCCATCAGCTGGATGAAGGGGAATGTAAATTTACAAGCAGTGAAGTGATGGATTTTTATCAGAAACTTGCAGCGAAAAATGCAGATGCAGTGATTAAAATAGTTTGCTAAAACATTCCTGTAAGAAAAACAGGAAAAATAATTTGGAAAAGGTTAAAACATCCATCTTGGCACAAAAAGAAGTGCTCTGATTTTCTTAAATTCAAAACATATTATAATTTTCATTATTTCCAGACAAAATATTGTGTTCCCCAATCATCTTCCTAATTCTGTAGAATGCAAAAGAGTTTTCAACTGATTTGACGCTTATGTATTTTATTTTTTTTTTTAAACAGGAACTGACAGAAACTTCTGTTTTGTTTTGTTTTTTTTTTTTTTCTTAAAAAAATGCACTGAATTGACTTCAATAGCTGTCCAAGCCCTTCAGTTTTTTTATAGACCAATGAAAATCCTCTGCTAGAAAAAGACAGGCCAAATACTTTCTAGTGCTCTTTAAACTCCAGTCACATAGCTCTGCTGGACCTCAGTTAAAGTAAAAGAAAGACGCTAAGAGATTTCATGGTTACCCAGCACGTATTCACAGTTTGTTTTCCTTGGATACAACATAGCTAATGCCTCAAAAGGTATGCGACTGCAGCATTGTAATATTTTTTTTTTGGCCATGGTATTAAGAGCACCTTGAATCACTGAAACAATATGTATGTGTAGAATGACCATGGGCCAAATCATTCCACAGGCTGGAGTGACTTTTGGTAATACTTGTTTTGGCCAGACATTATTAATTCTTGTGATGTTCATTGTAATGATGCAATAATGAAGAGCTAATGTGTTATTAATGAGGTGGCAATGCTGTATATACTTCACAGAGATTCCACTTTAATTGGCCAATCAATGTACCATTGTTTTAAATTGTTAATTTGTTTTTAAGGGAAAATGTAACAAAAGTTAACAAATGTAGTTTTAAGTAAGGCTGAGGCCAGCTATTTTGCAATGACCTTCTAGGCTCTTTTGAAAAGCTTTGCCAACTTATTCAATTACAAAGCGAGAAGGCGGAGTGGTTTCAAAACAATTATAAAAGCTGCCAATAAATTTCATTCAACTCTTCTTACTTAAGAACAAGGTCAGCAATGAGAGAAAAAGATTGCCTTTGAAGCCCAGTATGCCATTTTTTAATTTAAGGTGTGTAGTTCTAAATCATTAAAAACAAGCTTTGGATTAATGAGGGCACCTTGAGACTCCCCAAAAGGCTTGATTTTTGAAGCAACTGTGCTTTTTACTGAAATGCAGGCTTTCTAAAGAAGTCTAAACTTAGGCACACAAATTCAGTCGCATTTCAATGTCCATATTTATTTATTGTGATTATTTTTATTACTGTAGGATTGTCCTGTTCATTATAACTAACCACTAAACTAGGAAACCAGAAAACCAGAATGCAAGGAAGTACAGACTGAATATTAAGAAAATTCACAGCAGTTCTTCTCCTGAGAGCTTCTAAACTTAAAAGAATGTGTTGAAAAAAGTCTTTGGCTTATCATATTAATTTAATATGGGGTGGGAGGACCTTTTCAAGTAAAGGATATAATTTCCCATACACTAGCTTTAATATCAAAGTTAACATCTCTGCGGTCATTCATACCGCAAACTCCCACAATACTTACCCGCTGCAGTACTGTCCAGATTTGAACAGAAAAGTTCATTCGCTGCACTATGTTTAAATTGGGTTGAACTTTCTCAGAAAGTATACGTTTTATGACCAGAGTCACTTCTAGACCGGGTCTTGCTGTCTACACTGCGCTTGCCTGAATCTCAAGATGTAGTGCAACAACGTCCATCGCAGTCACCAAACGCATTAAAGGGACGAGTTTGTGTCTAGCACAGTATCTGTTGCCCCGTATCCCAGTATATTTATGACACAGAGTACTAGCCACACTGACTCACTGCTTGTGCTTCTCTATGCCCTTGCTCTTTCTGTGCCCAACGGATGTAGGTATAGCTCCTCTGCTGAACCTGATTCCTTTGCTCATGCCTTTAGCCAGATTCAGAGCACCAAGGCTGACCTCAGATGTTGTTATACAGCTATTCTATCATTTCAGTGGAATTGTAGTGGTTTGGGCCAATTTTTCAAGAATTTAAGTCAATGGGTCCAGACACACTAACACGGCCAGACGTAATTTAAGACAATTCTGTTTCCATGAAAAGACAAGATTCTGTGTCCATGCCAAGCAGAGAATGAAAATACTTCTCAAAAGTGGGTGTACATAGACTTTGTCTTCCATTTCATTCTACTTCTGAATTACTTAGATGCCTTCAAACTGCTACTCTCATCTTAGGATAAATTCTCCAGGACTCGTCCATAGGAAATGTCAGTGTGCCAAACTGACATTTTGCATTACTTCCATTAATGCAAAACAGCTTCACTGGGTATAGTAGTGTCATTCTGAATACAGACTTTAGTTCAGTATCTGCCAGGTGGCACATGAAAACTGATCTATATATAATATTCACACAAGTATTCTGAGCTTTAAAATACCGAGGCCAATTAAACTATTGCTAAACTCTGTGGAAGTTGGGCTTAAGTAGTCTTGCAAGGGAAGAAAGAGGAAGGACCCAGTGTTGTTTTTATTATCTGAAAGCAGGTCTTTTAGCTTTGTTTCATCTCCACTTAAGTAACAAATTTTAAAAATAATAGGTTTAAAATTCTTGAACATCTTAGAAGATCTTTCTACTAACTTTAACTAGAGCTATAAGATTTTTTTTTGTTTGTTTCTAAAATAATGTAGTGATCTGAACTGTCTCTGAAAAGAAAATAATGGTCTTTCAGGTTTGGTTTTCTAACAGATCTTATAAGCATTCTACATGATACTATGCTGCTTATGAAACCTACATTAGACTAAATAAAGCAGTTATCTTAGACGTAATTTTTTACCACTATGCTAAAATCTTTCCCCATTACCCTATACTAAAGTTGCCCAAAAAACACTTTGGAATTTGATATTCAAAAACACAGACAGATCCTTCACTGGAATTAATGGGTGGTATAAATTTAAGTTCTGAACCTTATAAAGAATTCCATTTACATATTTCTGTTAACCAATTCAGTATGTAAAGTCAGTCCAGAAAAAAAAAAAAAAAAAAAAAAAAATTTATTTCACTCCCATCTTCAGTGTAAAATGAACCAATTTATTTGTTTTGTATATTCCTGAGAAATATTTACATATTATATAGGTAGAAAAATGTTTCTAATGAAATCACTAAGTATGGCAAAACTTTCTCTAGTCATGATTTATTATTCTGATATTCATCTGCAGGAAAAAAGCAATGCATATAAAACATCAAATATGCAGTCCCTTTAAAATGACTTCACTTAAAGATGGTGCAAGTAAAAAATAATTTTGTTTGAGAACATGCAAGCATTGGTTTCAGTCTTCAGGCAACACACTTCTCTACGTGTTTGTCACAATTCAATTTACATCCACCACTAACACAGTATCAGCACAGCATTTTGAGTCATCTGGCACTGCGTACCAAATAACGAATGGGAGAAAGTCCAATCTGACTTATACCACGACTGCAGGGCATCACTTGGCAGGAAGATTTAGTTCCTAGGGTGTGGGTAAGCATGCAGGTGGGCTGAGGCCAATGCTGACAGCAAAGGGGCAATAAAATTGTCCCTCACCCCCCTCCCAATCAGAGCTGTAGAGAGCGATTTGTTCCAGCTTTCCTTATAAAATTAAAATTCTAATGTTCTTGAAATAAATACATCTGCTTTCTTTGTTGAGTAATATTCTGGTCCTATCTACACCAACAAACCCCCCGAAGAAATAGTCAAAAGAAAGAGACGAGAAGGATCTCGGTCAGTTCTAAAAAAAAAAAAAAAAAAAAAAAAAAATCACATTGTTCAGGGTATTATAACCTCATGTCATGCACATCTCCAATCTATAAAACCCACCGTACAGCACTCTAATCACTTTTTGTCAGAAAGTTGCTGTTTCCATATTCCAAAGTGTCTTCACTATTGCGAATCAAATCATAATGCTATTTTAAAGGTTCTCCAGTCTTTAATTTCCTTTGTGTCTTAATGGCCACATAACTTCATAAGGGCACGAATACTGCTCTTATCTCATAAGATGCAGAAGCAGCCACAGTGTTATTACAATACTGTATTATTTTGTTTTTCCCACTAAGCAAAAATCCATTGAAACCAGTGGCGCAGGCATCCTATAAATTCTAAACACACTTTGCATCATAAGAGTAATACATAACGAACTCTTCCCCAAGCAGTTCACAGAGCAGTGCTCTAATCACATAAAGCACATGAGTAGCCATTTCTTTTTCACACTACAGAGGGTTTAGACATGCCTTCTAATGTAAAGCAACTCTATCTCATCGTATTCTGAGCTCAGCTATTTGATCCAGCCATTTTTTGGTCTGCTGTAGGTTCTTCTGTACCCCTCCCTGCATAAATACTGGGAGCAGACAGAAATAGCTGAGCGGAAAAGAGGTAAAGAACAAGCCGGCTACCCTGCCCATCTTCGACCGCGGTGACAGTGCAGTAGCCCGACTCCCAGAAGCTGCCCTGCTATTTCAAGGACATTTGTACAAGTGAAGGCAAGGGCAAAGGGACTATGAAAAATGGAAAAAAAAAACCAAAAAAACACCCAGAACAACCAACAGTTAATTGGCAATAAGTGGTCAAATGAATATTCATAGTTATGGTTTTCAATCTATTTCTAGAAGCACAACCCAGCACTTCTGAACTAGAATTGCAATTAAATTTTTTCAAAATATAAAAGTTGACCAGATTCCCTAAAAGAATTCCCTTTAAAATTGTTACAGGAATAATAGAAAATTGTCAGCATTCTCAACATCAGATAAATTAAAAACCATTAATTTCATTATTTCCGAACTATTAAAAAATCTCAGGGGTTTGTATGAGTTCCTATTCCTATTGGACAAAGCGGCTTTGAATCCCTGGAACCGCTTACCTACTCCAAACTTTTTACATTAGCTATGTAACTATTCCAAGAATAAATGGATTTTGGTTTTTTTATTTTTTCTTTCCTCCCTATTTCTCTTCTGTCTCCAGATAGCTGCAGTCCTGGTTTCTTTAGTCACTGACTTGATTTTTATTTAATTTGTAGTGTTTCAGTGAGATGACATGCTGTCAGATCTGCCTTGGAAATTACATTCTTCAATTTATCAGCTAACAGAAGCGTCTCCCCACATCCCTGTGTCAGTGTGCCCCAATTCAGTGGAAAGAAAACATTCCTGAGGGGCGAATCGGGTGGAAGTGAAGGACTGAAAAAAAAAAAAAAAAAAAAAAAAAAAAAAAGAGAGAGAGAGAGAGAGAGAGAGAGAGAAGAGACATGGTCAAGGTGAGTGAAAGCAATATATGGTGCTTGCTAGCTAGACACATGTCACATAAGACTTCTAATTGAATTTGTGGCAGCCATCAAATAAATAAATAAATCTCTCAGCCTATGTCCAACATGCAAATTATTTCAGCATTTTACAGAGAAAAGGGCTTAAACCTACCGTTTTGCTCTGGACATTTTTTTATACTTACTTTGCATTCAAACAGACTGCTACAAAACGGAATACAGAATGGAAATCAGGCCCATTGCATACATTTTAAACACTAAATCTGACTTTAAGGCAATCAAGGTTATGGTTTTCTTTATATGTAAAAATCCTACTGCATTAAAAAGTTTCCTAGGTTTCAGCAACAACAAAATTACCACTAATTTATGAAAACTGTGTTAGTGCCTGCAAACCTTTGTCGTAAATTATGCATGTGAGCATGGAAATGCTAATGAAAAGAGGATTTCATTTACAAATGATTAGTACAAATTCAGCAGTCACTATAGTTATGCCCATCTAATTTATTTTCTTGTAGAACATGCTGTTTGCCAGGGTTTGGCCATTTATTTCTAGACCGTTGAACATCAAATTCTTTCTCAGACTTTAACGTCACATTATCTTTTTATCCAAAGAAATGTTCATTTTCTTTTTAGAAGGTCTTACTAAAATTAAGTCCTTGGGCTCAAAGTTTACTCTTTTGATTAAAACATTTGTAGGAGGGCTGCAGTAAAAATTATTCCCTTTTACACAGAAGGTATTACTCAAATTACTGTGGTTCCTAAGACTTCTACTAATTTGTTGAAGCATATACATAGAATCACCTTCACCTGAGCTTATCACAGATTTTTTTCACTCAGCACACAATTTTGAATTTTTTTTTTCCCTCACTACATAATAATTTTGTTACGGATTAGACATCCCCAGGGAAAACTTATTAAGTCAGCATTCCAAAAGCATTCTACAGGCCTCTAAAAAAAAGATGAGAAGAATCCATAGTGCATAACTTTATCATGATTGGTTTTGGCCAAAGATCCATGCTGGCTGGAAAATCAATAATGCCTTATATGAAACAGATCCAAATAGAAATGAAAACATGGGAGTCTAGGGAGTTATAAAAACATATCATAGAAATCACTTCAAGGTTTCTTATTAAATAGAGAATGCGGATCGTCTATATATTTGTTAGTAGTGGTGATGTTTCGTGGAAAGCAGTGAAAGTAGAAACAAAATTTTCTTCTACATATAAGTTTGCTAGTTTCTGTTAAATCATTTAAAATATTCCAGGCTGGGAAGTTTCAGCACTGAGATTTATCATTCAGATGCAAAAGGAGACTTTGGTCCTTTTGTCTGAGCTTTATTAGAGGTTCAGTAGAAGACCTACATCTGAAGTTTGGTCTAGTCAATAAAAATATTTGCAAGCCCGGAAAGCCTGATGAAGTAGATCATTTGGTTCTATATTTCTGGCCTGAAAAAGAGGCCACACAACATTCCAGATGCCTACAGAATCAGACTGTGTACAGACCATTAAAAAATAGTAAAGCTCTAAGTTGTGGAAAACAGACTTCCTTTAAGCCTAGATCAGCCAACGATTCTAATTGCACAATCTACCCAAATCAAATACATACCTAATGTGCAATGCACATTTGCCTTTGACAGCTTTATTTGTTCATTAAACATTTATGTTAGATGGCTTTTAGCATCCCAGTCCATGATATTCATCTAAACTTGGCTAGAAAATTAACAGCTTAAGTAGTCCCATATTTTATCATATTAACCTCTCTTTGGATTTTTACTGAGTAGCTGTGATAAAAACCGACCTAAATTGTGCATTTCAAAATTCAATTTTAAGAGTGCTTTTGCTAATATTAATTGTTCGGGTTTTTCCGTATTATTATGTGGTGTGGCTCCTTTCTCTGATAACTTGGTAACAGCAAATTGATTATAATCACTCAACCTAAAATGGGATTTCTTTTATAAGCAAATCAAGTACATGACTATTGGGAAGGGTTTAGCTATCAAATTAACATTGTAACTTGCTTGGAAACTATTTCCTACCAAACAGTATATGGAAAGATTTCCAGGAAACTCATGCTATATATAGTACTTCAAATAGCATTTTAAAAGAATTATTCATACACTTATAATTTCTTGTTCTATTAGCTAAATGCATCTACTGCAAATCTAGCTAAGCGAAGGAGCAGAGCTGAAGGGAGAGAGTGAAATATTTTCTATCATTTGATGATCAGAACATTCAGAATTTATCTTAGAACAGGCCATAAGCTTTAAACAGCATAACAGTTAAAACCTCTGGGGTTTTAAATTATTTGCTACATGAAGTAGCAATTCCTTGATATCAAGGAGTTATTCAAACATATTTACATGCAACAAACATATGTACATGCAACATGCATGCCTGAAAACAAGAAAAATCCAAAAATGGAACTCTACCTTCTGCAAAAAGAATAAGAAACTGTGGAATCTGTGAGAACTCCTGGCAGTCTTATTCCAAGGGCATCTCTTCATGAAGAAATTCCTCCTGTTTTTCAATGACATTGTGGAGATTTGCCAAAGTGTTAAAGATGGAATGCTATTTGATGATCACTTTAAATAACTTTAAGTTTACTTCAGTGCTATGTTTACATGTGAAAATACACATTAAAAAAAAAAAAAGACTGGTATCAGACACGGCAGTTTTAAAGGCACACTGTGCACAAGACACGTTTTCTGAGGCAAAAAAAAATTTATTTAAAAATTGTCTGCTTATTTTGTCATTTATTTTTTATTTCTCAGTAGTGTTTATAAACTTAGTTGAGTGTGAATTTGCTGTCTGTATAGGCACCAGTATCTCACTGTAGTGCAAGGGAATAAGGTTTTAAGGGAAATGATTCTTTTCCCAAGCAGTTAGCAAGGGAAGGTAAGAGCAGGTGGACGCAGCGAGAAGCCTGCCACACCTAACAAAGCCTAAACACCCTGCTGATTGGCCAGGGACAACACTTCATTATGTTCACAAACTCCAACCTGATGGCTCAGAAACTTCCTGGAGAAATATTAAATAAACAAAATCAGGTATAGAACAAATTATCAGAAGGACAGACAAAATCTGAGAGTTTAAAGGCATGAATAATCTGTTCCCTAGGAGTGCATGACACCAGTCATCTGACAGTCTGTCTTTCTTACTAGTCCTCCTTTCTCTGGAAATCTACATCTTCATTTCAGCCCTATATACCTCTGCAGTCTTTTGTTGTTGCTTCCTAACAAAATAATCTAGTCTTATCTATATAAAAAAAAATGCACCAACTGACTTGTCTTCCAGAACAATTCGCCTTCTTTGCTTCCTTGAAAATAGACTCTGCTGAAGTTGTGAGGCTTCCCTAATGACATACAAAAGTTGAAAATTTGGTTGTGATGTTAATAATGTGCCAAAAATTGACAGCAACTTGATAAGGTGACGCCATTACCAGATGCTATTCCATCACTAACAGAAATTGGCTTTGAGACAAGTCCGCATTATGTAATACACTCAAAGTTTTCCATTTTTATTCCTTTACCTGTTCAGCTGGCTCATCAGCCACCTATACTTTATTTTCTTCTTTTGGCAACTAGTTCGAACATTTTGATGCACAACTGCCTGATCACGGAGATACGAATATCATCTAAGGGCAAAATTTATTCCTGATGTGCATATTCTGTAAAGCAGCTAGGATGGTGACAGTTGCCAAGACATGCTGGGAAAGAGAGGAGCAGTACAGGAATAAGTGATCTGACGTGTCTGGTACTGGATGTACTGATGGTCAGCCAGATCATCATCATCCCAGTCCTGAGTTCCTACTTTAGATATACCTTATGGAAAGCAGAAATAGAGATTTGGAGGACGGACAGCAATGGAAATTATGGATGCGCAACCCAAACATAAACCCTTGTTTATGCACATTCAGGTTTTCTACAATTATTTTGTAATCCTGTCAGATCTTTTGCTATAAAGAACCTGTTTAAATCGAAGCTAGCAGACAGAAAGATTTCACCTCTAGTTATATCCCATCTATCACCAAATTTTGGATAAACCCAGTGTCTCTACCATGTTCACAAGTGCATCTAACACAGAAGACAAGTGCCTTGTAGTGGTGAAGTATTTATTAAATGCTCTTCTGAAGGGAATGTTCCAGAAGTGAAGGAGACATTAAAAGCCTTCAGGAAATGCATCCTAGTGGATTGGTTTCTGGTTGTCTTAGTTTCCAGATTAGTGAGCATGACCTGACTGAACTGTGTAAGACGGAACAAGCTATCATACTTGCAGCTGCAAGATTGACATTCAAAGACGTTTTCCTCCTTTTCTTCTCCCCCAGCAATCACACACCTTTGTGGAAAGTGGCCTCTACGACAGAATGCAGATGGATGATTAGCTGTGCAGAGTGCAAATACCAGGTTGGCATTTCAAAAAAATGGAGTGGATTCTGAGAAAGCTTGCGAATCCTCACAAAAATACTGATAAGTTTGTTCTTCATCTTATTCATATAAACAGGCATTCGGAATGACAGAACAGGCTGATGAATGAAATGTAAACATGCTAGTCAGGTATTTTGGCCCAACGCTTGCTGAATTTCTCATACTTCAGCTCTTACATGTTTAATATTGCACTTCTCTGGTGGAGCTTAACTTTTTCAGTGGCAAGGTAGACATAAAGTTTATGATGGTTTCTGGTATATTATCATAGAACTTGTTATTTAACGTATGCAGTTAATTAATTTGAATTTCTGGTGCTGATGTGTGACTGCCTGAGAAAGCACCCTTCTGTAGTTTTGCATGAGCTCCTGAGGTGCTGCTGCCTTCATTCCTATCACAGAAAACTTATCTGGAAGTACATGTTCAATGAATTATCTGGGGCAACGGTGCAGCTGCTCCTCCTCAGTTCTTCCTCTGTATATGTATTCCATCAACATTAACAGCTGCAAATTGCATACGGAATTCAGGGGAAAAAAAAGAACCTTTTAGAAAAAGCCGATTTCATTTTTATCATTTCGCTAAGTAGGGTCGTGATAAAATCTCTACTGCCTCTTGCAAGAATCAGAAGCAGCCTGTTTTGCTTATATAATGCAACATGGCTTTATTAGTATTACATTGGCCTTACAAAGAAAAGACTTGGATGAGAGTTGCAGAGCAATGTCTGACAAAAATTTCAATATCTATACCCATCTTTCAATAAATGCACAGGAAAAAACTATACAGTACTGTGTATATTAATCTGATTATTAAAAATCCTCCCATTTTTTCCATCTGCTTTTTCTAGTGCCAGATTTTCCACTAGGAAGGTATTTAAAATTAATACCTCTTGGACAAAAAAACCCCAAACCAGAAGGAAGGTACTGTCAACCTTCTTTGCTGACTACCTAGGTGGGGGTGATGATGGCTGGCAGTGGGCTACAGTAGTATGTCTGAATTAAGGAACACTTAAAAAGTTCAAACCACATTTATGGAAAACTTTAAACGGATCCAGCAAGATACTTACAAATTTCCTTCTGTTGATAGTCCCAACAGAAAAAAAAAAAAAAAAAATCTCAAAACTGTAAATCATGACATTATTAAGGAGGAAAAATAAGAGTTCATATTACTTTAAGATTTTTCTTGTAAGCAAATTTTTTTCTTCTCCAGACCTGAGTTTAGTGCAAATAAGGAACTGACTACTAAAAGAAGTTTCACAGCCTCTCTGATCTATAAGAAAACCTAATGAACTTGAATTTTAATCTTACTTTTTTGTTAAAAAAAATGTTATTTAATGTTTAATTTTTGCTTTTTCATGCTAAATGGCTGAAAGAGCCTAGAAAAAAAATCCTTAACCTAAATTGGGAGCAATCACCATGTTTTATTAACTGTGAGGATTATCTTCTGGAGAGCAATCACAAAACTATTGAATATTTTACTTTTCTCATCTGTGATCTTTTCTTCTGTCTCATTAGAAAACAACCCAGTGAATAAATCATTCAGTGCCCAATTCTGTATATTCAGCTCCTATTAAACCCATTGTAAGAGCACTCGGCATCTCAAAGGGACAGCCTTCTCATCAGCCTCTTCTTTACTGCAGTTTTCAACATCAAGTTTCTTCCAATCTACCTAATAAATTTCTGAATTTCTTTAGTTTAATGTGTATATGTGTTCTTTTACTGTGATGCTACACATCACACAACAATACGAGGATGATTCGTATAATTAAACTAAGCTAGCTGATTATCTGATATACAGGTTGATAGATATTTTCTTCAACTCCAAATTAAACACCAGGAGTAAACAACCAGGAAACAAACTTTCCTCAGGAAAAGAAGACTCTTGAAATTTTTCTCCGAAAACGCTATGGGTTGTTCCTTTAAATGGAACGCTGCACTTGCTGCAAGTAGGAAAAATTCACAGAGAAAGCTATTCTACCCTCTGCCTATTTTGTTTGGGGAAGAATTTAGCTGTTATTCCAGAAATGTTTATTACTAAGACAGCAGCGAAAATCTTTTTGTTATTTTATTTTTCCTCTCTCCCTAGTTTTCGCCTGAGGTTGATGACTGATTGGCCCCTGGGCTCTTTTATAATTTGTGGTAGTGCAAGAAAGTATAGCTCCAGGAGATGTGTAATCTCATTGTCTGTACCACAGGAGTTAGGATTACATGTAATCCCATTTTCTCTGATCACAGCAGGTGCCAGTAGAGGTACACAGCATCTTAAACAGAAAAAAATGTGGCTACACAAGATGTACTCTGATAATACCTGACGAAGATCTGAGTGGAATGGGAAGTGCTCTGTTTGATGTCAGGGCACTGCTCTTCGTAGTGCCCTCTGGTTTGGAGCAGCACACTTCTGAGATTCAAAGGTCAGTTCCAAAAACCACAAGCGTTTTTGATCAAGCCACAAATATCTTGACAGAAGTTTCCTCTTATCTTAAATCATTTACCATGGCTCCATCACCGTTTGCTGCCAGTGCTCTTTCTGTTGTGTACCATGCCCCTCACAAATGGCAAAGGATACTGTATTATTCATTTCTGATCACATATCAGAATTTCTCAACTAGCAACCTGCAGAGGCACAAGGCGAGGCTACCTGGCCTGAAAGCATATTGCTGGTTATCCCATTTCCATGTGCCACGGAGGAAATCGGAGTGGAGCTCGGAGACTCTCCTCAGAGCTGCCAGTGTTCCTCAGATTAGGTACAAATTAGGTTTTACTGGTCAAGCTGGAAACACTGGCTAGAAAAACATGTAAAGAAATCTCTTAGCTGAGGCGATTTTGTGTGGCAGCTTGCTCATTTCGCTTTTGAAATAGCCTATGAAGCAATTCCCATGGTATACTATAACAAAACACGAACATACCTTATCATTGCTAAGATTCTATTACTTCAGATCAGTTCAGGAGCTTGTTTAATTTTGTCTTTAGTTTTCATCATGGGAACAACTTCCATGGGAACATGAGAGAAATCACTGTTCTGACACCTAATGATGATTGACTCTCCTTTTGGTATGAATGAGTTGCCCGTAGCTTATCTAAACAGAAAACCACGCAGAAAATATCACAAACAGAACCAATATCTGAAATATACTACTGCTATTTTAGTATGTTACTTGGCTTTTAACAGAGCTTTTTTGTAAAAGAGAGTAGATATCATGTATTTTAGTTAAATTTAAAGTAGATTTAGAGATGTAATTTGCAGATTGCCAAAGTCCATTAACCTGATGTCTAGTTAACATATGGAACTGTACCTTTGAGGTAGGATGAGCCATAAAAAGAGGCTGGAAGCATTAAGCAAAAAGATCTGATTAACTGCTCATTGTGTACAAATAAACCATCCAAAAATGGGTAACCTGACCTATTAAGAAAGTTACAGATTCTGGTAATAATTAAAAAATCTGAAAGAGGAAAGACATTACCGTTTCTTTTGAAAATAAATCTTTGTTTAATGTGTTCACTGCAGTACTGCAGTGTTGTAAGCCTGGTTACTCAGTCTTATTCTCTTACCTTTCGGGAGGAAAAGTAGCTGTACAGAACAATAATGACTAATGTACCTTCCAGTAAAGTATGCACCAGCCCTATACTGCAGCACAACATAACTAAAGTCCCTTTTCTGTGTTATCACTGCCTCTACCATTAATTTCTAGTGGTTTATGGCTTCTTTCTCTACAAATAAACTTATCCCTGCCTTTCTTTTCAGCCTTAAAAAAAGTCATATTTATTTATACTTCAGTGCTGAGATGGTATTTAGCTCTGTTGTAAACAATCAATTTAGAATAAAGAATAAAGCTGTCGGGGAAAAAAAAAAAAAAAAAAAGATGTCCACATACGTAATTAAAGTTTCTTGACACTTGTTGACTAAAACATTTTCCTGAATTTTGCCATATCCCATGAGTTTTAGGATGAACACATACTATAAATCAACTCACATCTGCTCAATAGCTCTACCAGTCTAAACTTGAACAGCTCTCACACCCTCAAACCATCCTTTTCCTGCCTCTTCTTTTGCGGGTTTCTATTTTTAGATTGAGATAACACAGCCTCCTTTATCTCTTGTCACTTTACCTGGTTCATTTGTAGATGATTCTGCTTAGTCTAATTAGACCTTTTCTCTTTCTAACTATAAAGGAGAGAATGGGAGTAACAGCAGAGTGACTCAAGAGGACAATAACCCATCAGCCTGTACAGTTATATACAGCTGGTAAGACGGATACTTACAGGTAGACTCACATGTACCAGAACGGTTTGTAAAAATACCCTACAGTGTGTTTATATACATTTTTACAAATTATATTTTAGTGAGGAATATGGGTGCACCACATATTCTTACTAAAATAATTTTGCAGGAACAATTTTATTAAAAGTTTTCATTAATAAAACATCACTGAGTCTTGAAGAAAACCTGTAGAGACAGACATTAAAACAGTTGGAACTGATAAAAATAAGAAAGATATTCTGCCCCCAAAGAATTTTAAAGTCTTGGTCTATGAAAATGAAATGGGATCCAGTATCCCTTGAAGAGGAGATAATTTAAAGCTCAGTGCTGATGCCAAAGAACTTTTACGGTAATTGCAGATTGATAGCCTACATTTGTTTCCCAAGATCTCTTACACTGAAAATCATAGCAAGTAAATGTGACAAACCACCTGTAAGATGATAGCTTACAAGATGATAGGTTACTTCTAAATATAGTTTCCTGCCAATACTTTAGATTTGACAAATCTTCTTATATTGATCTACACAATTTGATCATTGCTCTCAAAGTAAAATTGATCCAGTACTGAGTGTCACTTAAAAATAATGACCTGTTAATAGATATAAAAATTTAAAAATTAAAATTAAGATGAGACCGATTAATCCATATAGTTTTTCCATTGCATTGCCTTGTGTTAATCTTTGGGTTTACTGAACTGACAGCTACTGTAAGGCACATACCATCCCCTGATATCCAATGCCTTGACAACAGGCATTTTCAACAGCATGTTGAAATCTGGCATACCACAGTTCAGTAACACATGGCACAAGAATGTAAAACTGAAATTTTCCCTTTAAATGTAGACAGGAAGCCCAGCAACTTTTTAATCTTTAGAATGGAATTTGCCATACTGACACTGAGCAGAACTAACCAAGTCACCTCCAAAGATTGGTATTCTTTTATGTTACTTTGTAGAAATAAGAAAAACAGTAGAAAACAAATTGCGTAAGAGTGAAAACAATGTTATTTAGGTCATCTTACATCTTCACGGCCTCTGATGCACACATTCATGAATTGAACAGTAATACAGAGTCTTCATCAATAGATTTCATAACATCTCACAAAGGAGTCACCTACTGCTCTTTCCAGCTTGTGACCAAGGAACAAAGATTTATAAAGGTATTGTGGTTTAACCCCAGGAGGCAGCTAAGCACCACACAGCACCTTGCTCACTCCATCCCAGTGGGAAAGGGGAGAAAATTGGTAAATTGAGAAAACTTTATCTTGTGGACTGAGATGAAGACAGGGTAATGGATAAAGGAAAAGCTGCACATGTAAGCAAAACAAAATAAGAAATTAATTAACTTCATCCCATCAGCGGGCAGGTGTTCAGCCAACCCAGGACAGCAGGGCTTCATCACACATAACTGTTATTTGGGAATACAAACACCATCACTCCAAGCACTCCCCCTTCCGTTTTTCTACAAGCTTTTATGGCTAAGCATGACATTATATGGTCTGGAATATCCCTTGTGTCAGTTGTGATCAGCTGTCCCAGCCGTATCCCCTCCCAACTTCATGTGCACCCCCAGTCCACTCGCTGGCAGGGAAGTCTGAGGCTCAGAAAAGGCCTTGACTCTACGTAAGCACCGCCCAGCAGTAACTAATCCATCAGTATGTTATCAACATCATTTTAATCACAAATCCAAAACATAGCCCTATCTAAGCTACCGTGAAGAGATTTAACTCTACACCAGTCAAAACCAGTATAAAAGGAAAAGTAACTTGTCCAACTTCTCCAGGAATTTCAATGAGACATGTTGTATGAAAATAAAAGTAGTGGAAATGGATGTTTCCTGGGGTATTTCAAATTGCCAGAGCCAAACTGCCAAAAGAAAGCAGCCTAATTTTTCCTCAGCATGAACATGGCTTCAAAGGCCTAGTTCATCTTTTTCTTCACCAAATTCCATGATATTTTTTTTTCTCCTTATGATGTTCTGAGATTAGGTTTGACACACGTGAATTACAGCAACATCTTGATTCTCAGATTATCAGAATTTAGATCTGTAGAGTCATGAGTCAAAACACATGTAGAACAGCACATCCACGTGAAAAAAGGAATTAACTGTATGTTCAAAGTAACTACAGTAACTAATACAATATTAAAAAGTAGAAATAATATACAAATACAAATAGAGTGAAGAGAGCAGACCAGGCAACAGTGTCGATATACCAAATAACCTGTAACGCACACAGTACCAATCTCTGATTCCCGCTACAGAAATGTGTATGATGTGGGAAAGGTGCTGGAGGGGAAGAGGTAGGGAACAGATCAATTTGGAATCTGTTCCATATGTGTCTAAAGAATGCGTCCGACCTGCCATCTAGTCCCTGCCCTCTGCTTAGGAAAGCACACTGGGAGAACAACCTGGACTGAACTTACTTTTTATTATCCGGTAATATGTAGCAAAAATTATTACGGGTTTAAGAGAGTACATAGACATGATTTAAAATAGAAAGTGAAGCAAAAGTAGCACAACTTCACATTTGTCAAGAGTGGCAGAATACTTATAGGATATTATTCTGTAAATATGCACCTAAAGTCACTTCTCATTGTTATAAATTGTCATACTTTCCCCAGCGATGCTATGCAACTGCAGATAGAAAGCAGCAAATCTTTATGATACCGGATGATAGAGCTACAGGTATCGCCCAATTAAGAATGGAAGAAAATCTCTCCATCAGGCAGTGTAGCTATTAAGATGCAGTTCACACCGTGGATGTGTCTGAGAAGTTTGCAGTCTGTGAAAGCGAAGGTGAAGGTCAAGGAGTAAGCCACAGAAACCTTGGCTACCTGCAGAGTCTGCAATCAAGATGTGTGGAGTTGATACATTCTCACATTATTCCCAGAAACGATGTCTTTTCTTCCCATAAATGTGGTCACTGCATTGCTGATCATCAGGGCTTTGTAGTACAGTGTCGTGAGGTGATTTATAAAACTCATGTTTTCGAGGCAGTTCATCAGGGAATTCAAGCGGCTAAGGTGTTGATAATCACTAGACCTGAAGCAGATCTGACAGGCAAAATACCAGCCTTCCTCAAAAAACTTTTTGCTCAGAGGTATCTGCTATAAACAACTTTGGCTCATCTGTAGTCAAGAGAAGTACTGGTATATCTTGTCTAGATTTCACATTCCCTTGCTAAGCTACCTTCCCATCACGCCCTTTCATCTTTCAGACAGTCTTTGGCTAGAGAAGATTCTTGTATGCCCAATAAATTATCCACAATATTTTCCATTTAAAAGTTAGTCAGTCACAACATGATTTGTATGAATGCTCAGCAGCAAGCCCTTTTTCTGCTAGAAGTACTTCCTTATATAGCACCTTGTTTTGGCACACACACATCTTCGCTCCCCATTAAAATATCAAAAGTCTCAAATAATCATCTGAACACAACTTTTTTATTTGAGTAAAGCTTTGATCTTGAAGAACTGAGTAACTCAGATGACTCATAAGAGACTTTTGCATTGTAGATAGCCTGCTAATTTCAGCCACACAACAGCAAAACCTCAGTGAGGGCAAACCCCACATAGTCTTGAGAGGTCAGCTTCCCCCCATCGACGGTCACAACTTGGATCACTGACAGAAGCGGTGCAAGCAAAGCTATCTCCCAGAAAAGACCAAATAATCGACAAAACTAAATAAATGCATGAATGAATAAATAAAAGAACCTGCGTTCATCCTGGAGTCAGAACCAAGACTGGTAGGAGCTGACTGGAGAAGGGCAGCAGCCGCCATCCACGTGACAGCAAGAATTCAGTGCTCAGTAGGTGAACACGAGCTTGCAGCACACAACCGACCAAATTCAACTGAATCTTAAGGTACTTGATTTCTAACTACCTTAATTCTACGAAGGACTCAGCCTTACATGCACTGGGTAGTGTTCCCACCCAAACGCCAGGACCAGGCCCCCCAGTTTCTACTCAGAACCTCTATTTGTTAAATAATTCCATTGACTTCAGCAAGCCCAGGGCAAAGTATAAGAATAAACAAACCTGAAAAATCACCATGTAGAGAGCCCAGTTCTATACATCAAGTGAAGCATTTCAGTCATAGCAATAACATTTATGTTCTGGACTTCTCACGGAAAAGGAAAACCAGCTTCAATTAACAGTCATTATTTTGCTTGTTGGCTTATACTATTGGTTTGAAATTCCACAAGTCATACCATCCTAAATACTGGTCCAGTTTCTTGTTTCACAACCTTCATTTTCAACCTGCCTCTTCACAGAATTGAGGGGGAAGGCAGGCAGTTCTTTTTATTCTCCATGCTACCGCGCTTCTGCTAGTCTTGTTACCACTAATGATCTTAAATACTTCTTACAGCATTTAATCAGGAATAGCATTTAATCAGGTAATCACCTGCTGAAGTAAAAACAATGTTTCTAAGTAGTCCATTTGCCTTTTCAGCACAGGAGAAAATTCTGGGGACTACCTCCAGAGAAAAAAGATTATAAAAACTGTGTTTCGTGCCGTTTCCATTCTACCATGCAGCAATGTCCAGTGCAGACTGTCGGAACATCTGGCGACTGTGTCCAGAACATTCTTGTCTGCAGTTGAACATGACAACACGATATCACTTGAACATGGCAAAGATGGTATCAGTTATTTGAAACGTTTCTAGTCAGAATATGTAGAAAAACTAATGAGTAAACATGACTCCATACTGGCCAAAGTGGTTGAATATGTAAAAAAAATGACTGATGTGGCTGAACACAACATACAAAAAGTCAGCCTAATTTTTGCAGACAAAAATCATACTTTTAAAACCTAAAAGCATTCTTCAAAGAGGTCACTTAGACCTTAAATAAAGTTCATGGACATAATACCTGGATTTCCAAAAACCTACTTTCTACTAGAGAATAAAGACAAGCTTAGTGTGAGGCAAAAGGGAAGTTTCCCTTCTACGTGAATCAAGTAGGAAAAGACAGGAAAAAAAAAGCTAGGAATAAATGGGGATTCAAAATTGAGGGAGAAACTCGGTAACATTCCACAGGAGTTCATGCTGGAGCCCCTGGTATTTAATTTATTCATAAGCTACTTGGAAAGAATGAAGAACAAGGTGACAAAATTTGCTTAAAGCAGAAAACAGTTGAGGCTTCTTCAACATGGCTAAGAACACAGTTGAGCGAACATAGGATGGCTGAATATAGATTGATAATTCACCACACCTTGTAGCACAAGACCCATAGGGTGTGCAATGAAAGCGTGTGACAGCAGTTTTAAAATAAAGAGCACAGATGTAAATCAAACTTTTCCCATACAATTCAGAATTAAAATGATGGAATAGAGTCTAAAAGGACAGGTTGGATGTTAATATGTAAAAAGATTAAAAACCTCTTAGACAAATGGAGGAGAACTCCCTCAAGAGCTATTAACCAAAGTGGTCTGAATATAATATTCTGGTTAAGAAGTTCTTGTACTGCAGACAAAAATAGGAAGAGCCATACCTACAGAAATATCAATATGCTTGCTCTGCCTTTACACTTTTTCTTCAACTAATTGCTATTGTCTGTTGTCTTTGTTGATTTCTCCAGAGTCGGCTGGACTCTTGGTCTAATCTATTGCAGACATCCTTTTGCTCTTGGAGCTCTCTGCCCTTTGCATGCAGTTAAGACAGTTTCACCCAGCAATACAGCGACATCGAACGCTGCAGTTTTCCATTTTCCCATGCAACCACTCAAAAAATGAGCCTAAAGCTACTCATCTGTTGTGCATGGAATGAAAATAAGACAAGAGAGAAGGAAGGGACTAATGACAGTCAGAGGATACTAAATAAGTCAGCCTTTCCAAAATGTGTGGAATAACCAACAAGTATCCCATAAACACAAAAATAAAGACCCAAACCCCTCAACCCCTCTCCCTTGAAAACCAATCCACCCCACACCCAAACCATATATTTTGTATAACGAAAGCTATTACTAGATGAAGAATTTTTTTTAAAAAGCTTAAATATAATTTAAATTTTCTGGGCTATATCCACACCATTACTTGATTAAGAGTAGCACTCAGAGGTAACACGTAGGCCTGCATTGTACATGGCCTTGTAAATAAAGTATGAGGGAGATAAACTAACTTTTACAACTTTTCCAGGAAAGCTGGGAAATTAATGGCAACCACCTTAGCCCTAAGATAGTTTCTCCCAAATAGCAGAGTAAATTAACTTACATAAAAGATCCACATTGCTATTGTTAGCCTACTTCCAGAACTCATGCTTCCTCATTTAAAGTTAGCTTGCATATCGAAACCACAGTGCAATTTCTATATAGGGCATCATTCCTCACTGTACAACACCATTAAGACCCTCCAGGATGTGTTTTACCAGCCTCCTAATCCAAACCTCACACAGCACACAACCAGCAGCCTCATCTATCATACCACACCTTGAGGCATATGTTAATTGACCAATAAAACACACCTGTAGCATATTAATGTTGTAATAAAACACTCTACATATTCAGTAAATTCTGTATTATCAGTTCTCCATCAATTATTTATTAAGAACTAACATAATAAATAATCTGCTGAGCAAGGTGCAATAACATCAGGACAAACCAGTACAAAATACATTTTATCACCTTCTCTCTACCGTTCCAGTGTTTGTAGCATGCTGCATATTTATAAGTGCTTGAAGTAAGGTAAGACTAAAATCTGCAGCTCTAAATCCTCATACTCTATTCACCAAGAGATTGCTTTGTTGAAATTAAGAAAAGAACAGGCTTTCTTATATGTATTTGCTTGCATCAGGTTCTCTTAATCCTAATATTAGTAATTCCCTTCTGTACAGCATCAGTAGGTTCATCCTTTGTGAGTACTCGTTAGCTGACTCAGTATTAGCATTAGCTAACAGAAATACTTCCAGTAAAAAGACACTCTAAGCCTCTTCAGGACTAAAATGGATTTTTAAATTTCAGTAGAGAGTATTTACAGTATCTCCAAATAAAATTGGCACATAAGTAAAAAGTGCCACATAAGTGAGGGAGTTCCATCACCACAAAAAGCAAAAATAAGAACCAACGTGGATTTCATGGATCTTGTAATACCGAAGCTACCAGGGGCTCACTCCTCCTCCCCTTTACTCAGTTTTGGAACTTGTAAAAGGTGTAATGACTGAATGACTGACTGCTGCAACTCAGTCCTAAAACGTTGAAATGGTTAAAGATTAAGTACATGCCTATAATTTAAGTGAAGACTTTGGACATAATGTTTTCAACTGGTTTAATATTGTAAATCATCCCTATAACAATAACAATTACAATGATTTACACTTCAACTTCCAAAAATCCAAGAGTATAAATAAGTATTCATAAAAAGATAAGGAGGTATTGATAGGATTCAACATCTACCCTGTTTGCAAGAACAGAAAGATGCCAGATTCTCCTTTAGAGTTTGTCAGAGTGAAAATGTTGAATAGGAAGATAGGTAGCGTAACCCCTAAGAAGATACAGTCATAAAACAGAATAGCTTCTCTGAAATAAGAGAGCGCTGAATAGCTAGCGTGGATTCCTGTAACGGACTTAAGGGTAAAACAGGAACAACTCCCGACTGTTCGGGATCAGTTACCAGTCATTTACTACGCAAAAGAAACAATGCAATAATCCTAGACTGCGTTAAAGTCAGTATTATTAAAATCATTACACTAGAGCACCTCAACTAAACGATCGTAACAGAAGACGATATGGGAAGGTGTACTTCTTTATTGCGCTTTGTTCAATAAATAACAGGGCAATCATGGTATATTTACGCTTTACACCAAGACTGTCGGTGCAGGCATAACTTCACTTATTTTCACTCTCATTTACTTTGGAATGAGGACACTGCTGAAGAACAGTTTATGTAGAAAACAAGCTCAGATCCAGTTCGGGTTTGGGACAAATTCATGTATAGTAACAGAATTAAAATTTTCATAGCAGAGGTAAATTGGACCGAGCAAGGATCCGTAAAACAAAACTAAACAACAATGAAACCAAAGGAAATTTTGTCTTGGGACAGAAAACTGAAGGTATATAAAGTCACTTTCACTAATAATGCTTTTGTTGAATCTCAGACCTTTACCACAAAATGGCTAAAGGTCCGGTCTTGTATGCAAATCCTAAGTTTGGAAGTTAAGAGTATGTTAAACTGTTGATTAGCCATCAGTGCACTCACAAAATTTTTTTTTTTTTTTTTTAATGGCTGATAAGTAGATGATTATTTAAAGAAACACAGAATCATCTAATAAGACTAAAGAATTCTCTTTCAGTGTCTTCATGATGAGATATATTTTTTAAAAATAATTACTCCCCCGTTAATGATGGCTTTTTTCACTTATGGAATGCAATAAGGAGTTTTACTGCTATTCAAATTTTTTCAGCATTCTTCTATACCTTTACTACAGCATCTCAAAAACACCTCTCAGTAGCAGCCTCAATTCTGTCTTCATCATGAAAACTGTGCAATTGTACTGTTGCACACCAGCATGGGGGAGATGACTTTTACTTACATGCATTGACATATATGTCTCTATATTTTCTCATCAAATTCCACCAATTTACCCTTCCAATTTTTTTCCTGAATTTGGTTCAACTTATTAAAATACCTTTCAAAACTACCACTTTACAGGGATGATTCTGGGTCCAGGACCCCTGGTAGGCATGAAAGAATGCTTTTTTTTGGAAAAATGCATTTATGCAAGCACAGGACACTGAACATCATTTTATTTGGTTTTCTCGATTTGTTAGTAAATTTAGTCACAAATTTCCATGCAGGTGAGGAGGTATCTCAGGAAAGCAGCATTGTTGATATATTTTAAGCCATTTGCTGCCAGTTTTCAAGCGCTGGCCTATTTAGATTGAAAATACTTTGCTTATTTGTATTTCTAATAAATATTATGATTAAATCCAGATACAGCAACAGTCACATAGAAAACAGATAAAGGCTGGGAATAATCAATAAAACATAACTCCTAAACAATTCCTGATCTTTTCTGAAAGGGGAAGTTAAAATTCATATTTCTACAGACTGCAGACTTCAATGATTAAAACACTTGTTTTACAAAAAGCTGTAACATCCTTTTTTTTTTTTTTTTTTTTTTCCTGTGTTCTTAGCCATTGCTGCCTTTACAAGATAAATGTTTCATGAAGTTGAAAAGAATTACTAAAATGAAAGAGGAAGAGGAGTCAGCAAATGCATGAGTGTAAATTTGCAGATTATTCAGTTGCATCTCATTACAGGAACAGTTCTTTTGTCTATAGCAAATGCAAGAGACAGGGAAAAGGAAAGAGCTAGAGGCAAGCAGAAGTTAAAGGGGTGAGGATTACAGAATTATCATCATTATTATTATTATTAGTTCAGTCTGGACATACAACTGAAAGCTCTCTAGCTGTAAGAGTAGGTGAAAATTACGGTATTATTCATAACTCCGTATGGAAAAAAAGAACATACATCACCTTTCATCCACCACACATTGTTCATGCCAGTAAAGCGTGTCTTAAAATAAAATATAGGAATGGCTGTGTTACAGATACCAGAGAAATAAAAGCTTTTGTTTTCTAGTGGTTATTTAAAAGGAATCTTTAGGGTCAAACTTTTAGCTATGACTTACTCATCCTTCAGTTCTGTGTAATGGAAATTACTGTTGTTGAAATTTTGCATCTGTTAACATTTGCCTGAGTCACATAGATCACTTCGACACAAGAAACCTAAAGTGAAGAGATCAAGTAACACTCAGAGCATCACGCACACCAAAGTCAGCCTTGGCCTCTTTATATGCTACTGACTGAGGTAATTTTATGTGACAGTAGAAATTGTATTATATCAAGAAATACTGAAGAGTTTCTTCTTGCAAAAAAAAAAAAAAAAAAAAGAGGTTATAAACCATATTCTCTGCCTACATATTAATCAGTTTGGAGTTGTATATGTAAATTATCAGCGCAGATGTCTCCAGGAAGTAGAGACATGCTGGAAGGCAATGCTACCTCATGTAGAAGTAAGAAGGAATACGATCTGTAAAAACTCATAGATATTTTAATTTAGTGTTGGTGCAAATGCTCAAATAAGCATGCAAACCCTTTCACAATGAGAATATTCAAAGCGTTTTTTGAAATGTCAGAAACAAACATTAAATATATGAACAATATTTCAGTGTAACTGCAAAACTGGCAGAGCATTCAAAAAAGATGCCTTGAGAACAAGGAAACCAAATGTTCTACTTCCATCAAAACAAGACAATAATTCATTTCAAAAGTGTAATTTCAAGGAGACACAACAAATGCTCAAAAAACAATATTATGGTTTTTGTAATATATGTGAGATATTTGCTGCAAAATCTAAAAATTATAAGTTCTTCAGTAAAGGATCAAATTACCATTCTCATTCAAAGTAATAATGAAGAACTTGACTATTACATGTCAAAACCAAACTTACTTTGCATATTCAACCTTTTTTTTTTTTTTATTTCCTCGTTTGTTTGTTTTCCCTAATATTGAAAATACACCTGTGAAACTTGCCATTCTGCATCACTATCCTGGAAGTTGCTCAAGTTGTTTGGACCAAATATTTATTTTACTGACAGTGCTCCCCCTAACCTATTTTTTGCCTTAAAATGAAGGATTTCGGTACATTAATGATAAAAAGTGCAGGTTAGATTCTCACAGAGCAAGATAGTTACTTACTCTGACTCGGCATAAAGTGAAGCATGTCAAATTAAATCCTGCATTAACATAAGAACAATACATGTCCTCACCATAGATTTAAATAGTGGGTCCAGTATTTTTTTGTGGCCAAATCCTTTTAAAAATGTATTTTAGAAGAGCAAATTTTAATAGGGAAAATGATACAAAAGTAACAACATATAAGAACAATGAAACTAGGAAAAAACTCTATGTATTTGATTTACGACTAATATTTATTATTTTGGTGGGGTGTATAAAGAACTAAGTAATGAATTAATAACTGAATGATTACTTCTACATAAAACAGGTATAGGAAGCTAGAAAAGTACTAAACTCTTCTACACTGTGCCTAATATTCCCTTTCTTCAAACATTTCAAGAGCTTTTCAGTGGTAATGAATATATGTACATACGCAGGACTGAACATATAGCCATGAGCAATGCTAAAACTCCTAGGAAAAACTGAACAGCAGCAGCAATTCAATTTCATCAGCAAATCTATTCCTATTGAAAACTACTGAAATATTGATTATTTCTTTTTGTTTGCATTTCCACCTAGCAAAAATGAAGCTCTTTTCCCATGACTGACCAAACTTTTATGCTGAGTTGCTGTACTTTGCCGCTAAAGAGCAGCACCTCTAGCAAGAATCCTGCAAACAGTAGCAGACTGTTTGAATGTTGCCTAAATAACTCTGAGTATCCTGGTAGGCAAGATGACAAGGAGTCCACATTTTACAAAGCTGTGTATACATACATACATACATATATAAGTATAAAATGCATATATAAATCTAAATTAACAGTGGCTATGAATCCTGTCACCTAACTGTTGCTATCTAGATGTTAAGCATCAGTTCTGAGTTAGTCATGATATTGGTATCTGTGGAGGGAGAAGCACCTTCTGAAAATAAATGTCTAAGGTAAAATGAATGCCCTGCAGGAGGTAGGTCTATCTCACAGGGCATCATGAGGAAGTCCAGATGGCTAACTCAGGGAGACACATAACCTTGAGATTGGTTAAGAACATCCAGCTGAAATGAAAGTCAAAGCTGCTACCCCAAATAGCATTCCAAGATGAACATGTATCTTTCCATTAAACTCCAAGATTAACACGTATTTTTGGATTAAACTTCAGCTTAATACTCAGCAGCTTTATTATTATACAATGACAAGTCAGTTATTTCAGCGTTTGCTGCCAAATCTACTTTACATCAAGTAACGAATTTTAGAACATGTGTTATTAGGACTGGTAAAACTCTGCTGCCATCCTGCTAGTTGTAACATTAGCAGAATACTTCTGTGCGGGGCATGGTCTCAGTAGGAGCCGAGGATGACAAATTAAATATCATGCTTTATGAAGCCAAAGGTTGTATTCATATTTGTAGCAAGTATGAAACAGATTAAAACATAGTACAGTTAAAAATGAGAAGCTCACTGATAATCAGCTATTCATTTTTCTGGAGAGGAAAAACAAATAGGAAGAAAACAGCTCGGCTATTAAAACAGTCATCTAAGACTGTGTGGGGAAAAAAAAAATAAATTAAAAATTGAGTGCAGGTGAAGTGATTATGGTACAGTCATAATTCCGAATTCCTCGTCACCCGAACCCTGAGGATGCTGGATATGAGTTCAGTCAGCCAGGCACAGAGCTGTGGAAGATGTGGACCACAGCGAAGTAAAGAGGCAGAGCAGAGGACAGGCAGCACTTTGACTCGCAGAACAAGCACAGCCTTCAGAATGCAGCAAACTATTCATCCATGTCAATGGAACAAACAAAAATGACAAGTTTCAAAGGCACCTCTGGCCTGAATCAAATCACAAGTGCAACAAACCACACAAAATTACAGAGAATATAATCAGGTTTTCAGATGTCTCTACAAAAGCTCAAATTGCCAGAAGACTGCTATGTTGCAGGCTTTTTGGTGGCTCCATTAAGTTATATTTACATTTACAGGTCACAGTCTATTGCTTGATATTTTGTCCTGGCTTAAAAATGTCATGTCAAGTAAATATTACTATGAATTACATTCTGTACTAGTCTCAAAGTTTTTTAAAAAAATCTTATTTAATAATATTCCCATTCATTTCTCTTGACTGGAAGCTATACCAGCCTAGCAAACATATACACAGCCCTGTGTAAGACGACAGGACTTCTGTCCATGATTGGGCTGTCTGGTCTTGCCATCAAGATTTGGAATTAATTTCCAACTTTTCTTTATGAGGGTATAAGGGAGAAAATAAAGCTAACATTGGCAATACTATCACAGTACGACAGAGTACATAAGGCACATTTTCCCATGTGGGCAAAGTGACACATTACTTCAGAAAAGAAATGCAACACACAGGCTATGGAAGAATTTCCTTACTGCCTTGTAAGAAAGAACCCAGAATGGTAGGAATCAGCTGTGCTCTAGTCTTTATATTTCCTTCGTGTGAGCAAATGGAAAGAGTGGAATTTTCTCACTGCATTCATGTATTTGTAAAATCCATAATTAAGACAAGATTTTGAGGATTTCTACCTAGCTCCTCTCTACCAGCACAACTGGCTATAATTCACCATACCCTTAAATCTAAGAGAATTTCTCCAGAGTTCTGTCAACAAAACAGATCCTGGCTAGCAGCAAGAAGCCTGCATTCCCAGCTCAGTGAGCTGTCAGTAAGAAATGGAGGTTATTAGACGCCTCTGTTATTACAGATTACGCAAGTGGCACAGAAAATGACATCCAATTCAAGTTGCTCCTCAACTCTGATATTTCCCTCCACACAGTTCTTGTGAACATGTACAGATAAAAATTCAGTTGGTTTGGAAGACAAAACCAAGGATTATGTGTGACCAGTATTGCTAAAACCTAAGCAAATGGTGAGACAAGAATCCTATTTTACAGGCTTTCAATGTTTCTTTGATATGATATCTCATTTTTAAAAGAACATATATTATTCTGAATCAGATTACTGCAGTGTATCTACATTTAAATCTTCCAAAAGCAAAAAAGTAGAAAAACTATTTTTCCTGTCTCCTTTGCTGTTTGGGATGTAGAAACAGTTACTGAACAACAACAACAACAAATTTCTTCATATTCCCTTGTAGTGAGACATCCAATTAGTCGTAAAGTATGGTACACAGATGAGAGTGATCCAGAGCTGATGGAAATAAGAAGGAAGATCCTTAAGGATATTCTTCCACCACTTTTTTCCCCCCAAAATCATACTGTTGAGTCTTTACAACCTTTATGTAGTACTACTACTACAAAAACCTGCTATATTATTTGCTGTTGTTTTGTCAGCAAAATAAAATCCACACTTCATTTTTCAGAAATAATACATTATAGGCAGTCACAATCGAACTTGACATTATAGGAGAGATGGATAAGTAACTGTTTGTTAAAGTCTCTCGCTGTGTGATATGAAATTTCATTTAGGTGTAGCAAGTTTCAAGACAGCCCTACAATAATTTTTTTTTCTAGTAATTATCTGAGGAATACTTCTGATGCACGCATTTAGTTCATATACTATGTGATCAGTGATTTGTTGCCATGATGTACCTTACAAAGTAGGAAGGCTCTGGGTTTAGTAATTGCTCCATGCACGCATACACAAACATATCATGTTATTTAAACTGAGACTTGTATTATGGAAACTCACAAAACTTTTTCTTAAAGACAACTACTTTAAAAGAAAAAGAGATTAATAATTTGATCTGTCACAATAACTTAAAGCATGTTGAACCTTGCTAAACTGACTACTGTTTGAGGATGCTCGCTGACAATTTATTGCAAAATATATTCATAGAAAAAAGTGAAGAGAAAGAAACAAGTGGGTAAAACATTGTAATAAAATTTCATAAAACACATTATCTACAAAAGAAAAATCTAGAACTTCTGATCCTGCTGTCTAATGCCTTTTACCCATCTTATTTTTCTGCAGCATTATTCCTAGGAAAGTGCTTCAAAACTTTATATACTAGTTTTAAAAAGTGCCAAAAACCAACGCAAAAGCCACCTAGAACACTTACCAACTTTTTTCTGTGTTGGTTTCTGCATAATTGACACGTGGGATCCATCACTGCAGCGTATCTAGCCCATATGTTAAGTGGCTTTTTAAAAATGAGCATTTATACTGAGGGACAGATGTAATACTGAAGGTGAAAAAGAGCAATCCCAGGAAAACTTTCTTTAGGGACTTCTAAATTCAAACCCAGAACTCCTACTGATCATTCTGTCACAAGAACTTCCACCTGGCTCTAGCAGGCAGAACACAAACCTGCATGTCATTAACCACGTTATGAGCTAAATTCAGGTGTGGGGGAGGCAAGGAGGAACTCTCTTTCAGACATAGTACCTGATACATAACTTCAGCATTTCCTTCATCTTAAGCTGAAACAGATGAGTTTGAACATGATAAAGTAAACTGCACTGAATATACTACAGAATTAATAATTTTTGGTTTTCTAAAAAAGACAGGGTTTATGGGATTATGGTTCCTGAATGTAAAGATGTATCAAAAAAATGGAAGATGCTGTTATCAAAGAAGAATCACTTGCCAGTTTCACATGACGTCGAGCAGACGACTTTTTAATATGTGCCAAAATAAACAATTTTCATACGTTAAAAGCTGATTCCACGGTAATATATTGTAAATACGTAAAAGACAGTAAAGTATGAGGGAAAGGTTGAATCCTGTCCTTTCCTACCTGCCCTCGTAAAGGAATAAAAAAGCAGAAATAGTTTATATACTCCGCTGTATGGGCACAGTGGTGGCTGTTGCACACCCAGGTAGGAAGTAAAGGGATTACTCTTTTTTTTTTTTTTCTCAACTTGTGCCCAGAGTGGGATGTAGAGTAAGAGGGGAAGAACAGCAGCTATGTCAAGTCTTGCTCCTTTGCCTCTCTACCCCAGCCAGTGGGTTCTCCTGCTTCACAGTTTGACACAGCTGTGAATGCTTTGTATTAGAAGGATCAAATAGACATAAAGCATCAGATAGAAAAAAAAAAAAAATCTAATGTAAAGGGAAATAAAATAAGCAACTAGATATGCCTGGGGCAAATTAATGAATTAACATACATATATGAAGAAGTCAAATCATGAAGAACAGTGTTTATGGTTATTTTTGGAACCTTTCATCTTATTACAAATATGGTTATGCCTTAATAAGTTTGAAAACACGCTTACTAGTAAAAGATGTTAAAACTGTAGTTATTACCCGTAATAAATTATTTTAGATGCCTGAAATCCTGTAGCACTGATACAAAATTATAGCATCAGAAATTTTTGAGCAACCGTTTGCTAAGAAAAGGTGAAGAGTTAATATGGTAATAATCAGAAAGCACCGAAAAGGACATAATATGTGCAACAAAAATTAATGAGAAATCTATATTTGTGGGAAGAAAAAAAAAAAAAAAAAGAGAGAAAATAGAAAGGAATATTGGAGAAATACATAGTGAAAAGAGAATAAACCGAAGGACAATTTTATCTTTTCCAGTTGAATATAATTCTTTCTCTGAAAGAACAATATTAGAACAATGACATCGCTAGTTAGAGATCGTCACCTTCATGCAGCTTGGCTTTACCTAACATTAACATGACAAGTAGGCTCATTATAATCAAAATCCAACAAAACTCTAAAATCCATTCTTCAGCCTCAGTGACAATAGTGACTTTCTAGACAAAGAAACTTTGTTAGAGCTTATATATAAGCATTGAGTAGATACACAATTAATTTAGATGTTTTTATCACCCAGAAAAAGGATTAAATCCTTTTTACTTACCTACACATATGAAAAAAGGAGACTAAAACAGTAAGCCCCAAGAAAAATGGTTTCAAATGAAACAGGAACTTATTAATTAAATTATTGCAATTATTATTAATTATTTGTTATTAGTAACAGACGCAGTGAACTGGCAACAGATGGTGCGATATAGTGAAAAAAGAGATTAATTTCATACATTCACTTTTGGCAGTCCTTCTGCCCAACCAGACCATCTGTGAGACATTAGAAACGTTAGAAGCTGTACCATACATATTGCAAAGATGATACAAATTATTTGACTGTTTGCTTTTCCAGTCCAAAATCCATTCATTCTTCACGATCACGGAATTTTAAACAAAGCGGTTTTTGTCATACGCATTCTGACCCACGCTCCACCACTGTTTCTGTAGCATACTTCAGAGATTCTGCGGGATTTCGTCTGAACAACTTTTCAAACAGCAGAGTTGCACGTTCCAGTATGTGATCAGGCTAAAGTTCTAACAGCACATTCTCCACCGATACCAATAAGAGTTTAACTTTGCACTTTGGGAATCATCCTTGACTTTGCAATGAATTTCCAGGTGAAAATGTCTAATCTGTTTATAGAAAACTGATAGGGTGATTAATGCCAACCTCCCCAGTGGCTGTCACAATTTTATTTCACGACAGCTTTTAATATTTGGACATTTGTTTTTGTTTTCCTTCTGCTTTGGAATATTTTTTCTATCATATTTGTATACTGGATCCTGTAAAAACAATCATTTCATCCAGCCAATATATCTCCATAACACTCTTCAGCTTTGCTACAAATATGTATATATACACACACAGATGGAATTTTGCTTACCTTTACTTAATATATTTTTAATGTCAGAAATTTAAGTTTAGTGGACACACACACACACCCCCCTGCAAAATAAGATTTGGAATACAGAAATTATCAGACATCTAAGAGTTTTCCATATATCAGATTTACTGATACACTGTCATCATTTCAGGGAAAATTTTAATTTACTGAGAAAAAGGCTAATGACATCCGTTTCCAGTTAAACAGTCTGCCTTTTTTTTTTTTTTTTAGTGCAAGTCTTTATTTTACATTGTCCTAGATACTTTGTCCTAGATAACATACCCAAATCCATCTGCTATGTGCATCAGACGACTTAAAACTGCAACGTGTAAAAATAAGGAGTGGGGAGCTGGATTTCAGTGGCCCAAAATGTGTGAGTCACAAACACATACTACACAGAGGATAGCATTCTGTGCCTCATCGATGTTCTTTGCATTTAGGAGGAAAAGAATGAATGGGCTAATGGAAGCAGGTATACAATCGTTTTGTGACTCTGGAATTTACTGCTGCATGTATCTCATGATTTTAAGAGATATCTTCACAGAAGAGGTAGCGTACAAGCAACGTTGTTAACTACCCTGCCTGAGTCTTTCTAAGCAACAGATGAAATAAACCTTAAGCTACTTTTTACACCTTGTCCCTCAAGTCTCCTCTTTATGCCGTATTTTCCTTGTACGGTTTTCTGCTCCTCCCTCTTCCCAGTCTAATTTTAATGGCTCAGCAAGCCAGCTCTCACAAGACCTCTGTGAATTCTTTACCAAAAAGGCAATATAGATTATTACTTCAAACAAGTTTGTTCTTCAACAGTTTTTCCCGATCTCTGTAAGGCTGAAAAGACAGCATGTTCCACCTATCTAACCACTGCAGTGGATGTAGGAAGGAGATTCAATACCTGAAACAGAAACTACTTTTTCAATACCTGAAACAGAAACTACTTTTATCTGCTTTGTTCTTTTTCCTCTTGCTTCATGTACATTTAGCTTGGCAGTAAAAGGCTTCAAATTAAACAAAGACACTCCAGTCTTTCTCTTATTTTTTTCCATTGGAAGAGCAAATTCTACTGCCATCACTACTGTCAAAATGGGACAAAGGAAGAGAATCAAGGAGTGTTTTGTATTTAGTCCATACAAAAGCTTGCCTTAGTTGAGGAAAGAGAGGTGCTATTAAAGGGCAAATTTTAATACAGTAGTCCTAATGTTTTAGCAGCTCTGTTTTTATATATCTTTAATAAAATATTAAAGTATTTTAATTGCTATTTTTTTGCCTTCAAACTATACTGGTTAAAATACTCGTTTAATTCCTTAATATAATATCAGAATACCTAGTTTTGTCTATTCTATTAGAATGGGCAGATTTATCACCAAAATTTTTATTTGTTCTGACATTGTGAATGTACATTCTCAGTTTATAATAGAGCACCTATACCTCCAATTGTATATTTATCAGTTTTCTTATTATTTTTACAGTTAAGGAATATCTAAAGCTATAAGAGATCCAAAACCACAGTTGGAAGAAAAAAAAAAAAGATATTAATTTTCTCCTTGCTACTTCTTGCTACTAATTAAGAAGCCAACTTAAAAATGAAGGAATTTACCAAGGCACTAATTCAAAACATATTGGACAGTGACTTCCTCATTTAAAACAGTTAAAGATTAAATTAATTATAGGGGATAGATCAAGCTTTTTTCAGTTGAGTTCTCAGGTAAACTCTGCCTGTCCCTCCCAGAATGAAGCCCCCAAAAGCACTGACTGTGGGAAGATGACTGCTCTGGCAATTGCTCAGATGTGACTAGGTGAAACAGACCCTTCACCACCAGAAGATATATTCAAAATAGCTTTAAGAATTGTAGCAAACGATACCTACTCTGCTTTTAGCTGGATGTCGGGTGTTCAGACCCTGGGGAGAAACTCACTGTAAAATCATTCATTATGAAATCAAATAATTTCTCTGAGTCTGCGGTTTCCTCACAATGATGTGTATTGTCACACACCCCCCCCAGATATTCCCCCTATTCATTCAATTCAATGACAGTAATGCATCATACATGATTCGAACAATTATGTGAGTTTATGGAGAATAAACTGCAAATCATAACAGAAAAGGCTATTTTTATTCCCAACATGTACACAATTGACATGTAAAGCTAGAATAACTGAGAAAACACAAACCAGGAAGAATTTGCAATGATGTATGAGCAGTCTGCACTCCTTTCAAGAGGATTCATTTTTTTATGAAGTTTAAAAGTTCAGTACAAAGACAGGATTAAAGTGTTTCCTAGCACTTCCTAACTCTCACAAATATGCCCTATCTTCCTTCTCTTTTTCACAATTTTAAGTATGTTATTGAACTGTGGAAGATTGAGAACAATGCTAGATAACTATTACTGTACTCAGAATATTATATACGAGCATTTAGAGTTCTTTGTACAGTTCAGCACTCTGATCCTCTCTTTTCAAAGCATTTCCCAGAAAAAGGCATTTTTCCTGAATTTTTTACTTTGACAGACACAGGTACATATGGTACATATCAGCAACTATACGAGAGCTGCGTCCAAGAGAAACAGTTCGGGCATGAAAGTGAAGTATTTTCTCCCCACTTTATTTAAGAGAAACAAAACAAAATCTCATACAATGGAATTCTATGGCCAAGTCAAATTTTTCTTTTGATCTGAAACAAAAAAATATAGTGTAGGCATTTATCCTTCTTGTTAAGCTTTAAAACAAATATACTATTTTGCAGGTTAAAAAGTTAATTGCAACACACTTTGAAACAAATCAGTTTAACAGTACCAAATTAAACCCACAACTATTTCACAGTATGTTTTCAATTTCCTTCTTCCTTCATTTTTGACTGAAACCATGTCTTGAATTCAGTTTGAACTCACAGATTCTTTTGTTTCCCTTGAAACTTCTTTTTGTTTGCAAATGACTACTCAAGCAAAATATATGCCCCAACTGTAAAGCGTACACACTTACAGACTTCATTTCTCACCAAGTAATTAACTCTTTGTTCATGAAAGCATAAGGGCTTTCAGCTATTTCTGTACAGCCACCTTCTTTTTAACTACTCATCACAGAAGTCCACTAATTCCTGAAAGACAAAATGCCATCAACTATCAGCTCCTTCCACCTCCTCTTCCTTTCACTCTCTCCATGTATTCTTTTCATGTTTCAGAACATCTCTGATTTACTCAGTAATGTCTCTTTGACCTTGACTCTATGTATGACCTTGTCATCTCTTGTCTTGTTTTATTAATATCCTTTCTTGGGTCATCTCATTTCTAATTTCTATGCTATGCAATACCAGGATATAGGCTAATAGGATTTGAACCTATGAATAAAAAAAGAGAGCGCTTTACCATTCTTTTTGTGAAACAAGAATATTTGTGAGCCCTTGTTATGATCAAGGACTGATCAAGTTTGGCTCCAAAATTATGTAACATGGTTAGATGATTGTCCTTTAATGACTAAAAAAAAGATGGACTATGTGAAAAGTGTGTCAGGGATAGGCCCAAAGCATTCAGGATTCCAGAGTTCCTGGAAACAGCCACAGTAAGGCCAAACAGCATAACTTATTTCCCAGACACGTACATATTTCACAAATAGCCATGAAGACAATTTCCCTTCCCAGAGTCAAGAAGAAATAAGTCATATTAGTTATAGCTTCTTGGTTGCTAGTTCCAGCCCGAATACTTCAGCTAGTTTAAGCCAGTAATATTTCAGTAACATAAAAATAGTCAGTTCAGAAACAGCTAGAGGTTTGCTCATTTTCCCAATAAGCTTCATTTTTGAAGTCCTAATTTCTAACTGTCTGAAAGACTGCCATGCAAGCAGCAAAAACTTACGTTAATTCTCAGAATCAAAGAAATGAAGTGATGTAGCAACAAAAAACCTCTACTCAGTCAAAAGCTGATAAGAGATCACAGACTGAGGTGTGAAGTTTGGAAGACCTTCTTTTTACTTTCCCAACCTAGCTGGTTCTCTCCACAGCACAGAACAGCCAGACCGTATCTATATCCCCGTCCACCTGGCCATTGCCCTTTTATGTGCCTGGTACATTGGAAATAAATGGATGATTTTTCACAGTACTTTGCTATTTCCTGCGATAACATCACTGTTTCTTTGTTTATAACCCCAAATGTCTGTTATCTAAGTAATTCTAGAGTTTCAGGAAAATCCTGTCTGTAAGAATTTTTTATAAATTTTGAAATATGTTAACTTACTAAAAAAGGCAACAAGTCAGTCACTAAGCTACTAATAGGCCACTGTGTCAACTAGCCACAAAATAATCTCTTGGTGGTTCATCAGTTTATTCCCTATATCAAAACTTATTTTCATTATCATATCAAGTTTCTGTTCCCTAATGATCCTAGAGCCATGAAAAAACTGAGTGTAACCTAAATGAGTAATTGCATTTGACACTGCTGTCTTAATTCATTACACTGACATTAGTATTTTAGGCAAGAGATACTCGTTAGGATAGTATGTGACTTGACCAGACTTATCTCCTCTACAAAGATAAACTAAATTTTGACCATATAGATGATGTGTGTTTTTGGTTGGGTTTTTTTTTTTTTTTTTTGTTTTTGTTTTTGTTTTTGTTTTTGTTTTGTTTTTGTTTTGTTTTGTTTTTTGTTTTTTAATGTTCCATCATAAGATAGTATTTTCATTTCTATATTGTAATTATTCTTGTTGCAGAGATTAATAAGGAATTCATAGTTCAGCAACATGACAGAAAAATAATTACTTATCAATATTCTTTTTATAATGAGGGAAATCAGTTTAATATTGGAGAACTGGTGCTGTACAATGTTATCATTAAGGCAAATCTGATAATTTTTGAGCACCGTTGTACTTTGAAAAGTGTATTTATTGTCTTGTTTTAATGAAGATAAAAGGGCCAGAGAGAGCTCACCATCTCCTGTGGACCTTGCCTGATCTGCCCTCCTTTTTCCTCCTTGCAAGGTTAGTAATGGACTTAGTGCGTGAGGTGACACAAAGTGATACGTGAGCTAGAGAAAGAGCAGTGGGGGGGTCTCACTCAACATTTCTATAAGGCATTGCCCTTGATGGACAGGGAGCTTGCAGAGCACTTTATTCACTGTGAGCTGTGCAGGCTATCTGGCTGATTAAGGATCTGGTTTTTGAGATGTTAAGAATGTTTTTCATGCAGAAAATTCATTCAGTAAACTCTAACATCCCCCCTTGCAGAACATTGCATGTTCTCCTCCTATTCTTAGCAGAAAGTTCATTGCTATACATTCTGCATACAATTTTTCCTATATGCTAGTATTCGCTCTTCATCTCACTTCAAATTCCACACTTCCTTTCAATTATGTCTTTATCACTCTAATTTCTACTCTAATTTGTAGAGCACAGACCTGGTTAGGCACATGGATATTCACTTCTCTTATATCTAAAGAAATAAAAGTTCCAAAGACACATATGGATTTTATTCCTATGGTTCTTCCATCTTTGATATCGCTTCTAAAAAAACCTTAGAGCAAAGTTTGGAGAAATTACTATGAAAAAGAATTGCTAATTCAAGAGAAATAAAAATAATTTCAAAAGAAAGATGTACCCCAAGTGATTTATTGTATTTTGAGCGTAGAGCTCATTATTTGCCCTATTGTACAATCCTGTTCTACAGTGACTTGAGCGTACTGCGGGACAGAGAATCAGGAATTCTGTTTCTATCTCTAGCATCGACTGTCTGCAAGGTCCTGTACAGGCAGCATAACCTCTTTGAAACATGAAAGCAAACCTGTGTATTATCTACACCTGAAAAGAAACATTGGCTTAGTAGGATCTCTGCTGTTTATCTAAGCATTTAAGAGAGAGAGGCAACACTCAGATTTTATTCTTTCCTCATATATGCTGTTCTCCCTCATCAAACACTTCACAAAATTGGAGCTCTCTGTCTTCTACTATAAATGTCTCCTACTGGGTAGCTACTTTTTCTAAATGTGTTCAAAATACATCATTAGCAACTTTGCCAAAGGAAAACCTGTGTTAAGCTTCAAGATTTCATTCCCCAAGAAAATATATTTTACTCTCTCATTTTTTTTTTTTTTTTTTTTTTTTTTTTTTTTTCTTCTCCCAAAAGGCTAGCACAGGCAAGATCACAGGAGAAACTTGTTCATATCCTGAACTCAGACTGTAGACATCCACTATTGACTTCTAGTATAAAGAAAAAATAATTATTTTTTTTAAAAAAGGTTGGTAGAATAGAGCTTCCCTCTTATGTGGAAGACCTGAGCCATGGACTCAAGAACATTTTAACATCCATGTTACTTAATGCTGTATACCTGCCAGAGTCATGATTTTTGCAATAATCCTCAATCCCAAACAAACACCTCTAATAAGGGTAAAGGTCTTAACTCTCTCTTCCCCTTTGTATATTTATAGACATGTTTAGTCATGACAAGAGAGTTAGTAACCCAGTTGTTTAAATTAATTCAATTAAATTACTAATTTAAATAGTACATAGGTAGGATATCATAATTCTGTTTTGCTTTGGTTCATTCTATTTTTTTTTTCCTCTCTTCATATGTCTTTAAACTGAAAATGTAAAGTACTTGGAACTATCAGAAATAGTTAAGATAATTCAAATTATTAGGAATATTTAAGGAATTGTGATACTAACTGTTGTAGCATTTTTCCTTTTTAGACTGAAACTGATTTTCCATGACAAAAAGGAGATTGACAAGAACAATTATTCTAAGATTCTCCTGTTTTCAAACCACAAGTCAGAATAGATACACCCAAGAAACTGTCCTTGTGCTGTATCTTCCTTGTATTCCAACTCTGACTGACCCTTTTTTGCTTATTTCACTTGGTTTTAATCTACAATGTGCGATCTCTGGGACAAGAACTAGGTAGACTTTGACTCTTTGCAGACTTTTAAAATAGAAATAGTACATTTTAATAATATTTATATTTTAAATTGCCAATTCATAGCGCCTCAAAGTCATTCATGATGAGGTTTTTATTTGAAGGAACAGGACAACGCATGACAAAGTATAGCCAGGTTTTTATACCTTGTTCTTCTACTGCACAAGTCCTTAAGTGCATTTTACGTAAGGTTTTCTACTGCCATCTCTATAGAAATATCTTTCTGTGCCAATTAGATGTGTGCTATTATATGTGTAATGATACGTAATAAATTCTAAGTGTTTTGAAATATGTTCTATTTCTATCAGGCCAGCTTAAGATCTGAAAATATCTCTACAAAGAAGAAATGTAGCACTTTCCTCATCTATTTTGGGAAAATAATCATAATTCAGAGCTAGAATGTGCCATTCCTTCTACAGGGATAGTGGTTTCATGGAGTTAAGCCTTAGACAGACTATACCACTGTAATGGGTTTGTGTGGTGGGTTTTTGGTAGCGGTTGAGGGGCTACAGAGGAGGCTCTTGTGAGAAGCTTCTTGAAGAACCCCTGGCTCCAAGTCGGACCCACCTCTGGCCAAGGTTGAGCCAATCGGCAACGGCGGTTACACCTCTGCAATAGTATATTTAAGAAGGGGAACCTGCCGCAAAGTAAGAATGAGGGAAACACCTCTGAATACACCAAGGTCAGTGAAGAAGTGGGGATGGATGTGTGAGGACTCATCCCCCTGAGGAGGAAAAGAGGCAGAGAAAATGGGTGATGGACTGACCGTAACCCATGCTCTCCTTTCCCCTGCACTGCTGGGGGGGAGGAGAGAGAGAAATTGGGAGCAAAGCTGAGCCTGGAAAGAAGGGTTTAAGATGTGGTTGTATTTCTCACTGTCCTACTCTGTTTAGATTGGTAAATTAGTAGTGGTGGTGGAGGTGTTCAAATTAAATTGAGGTTTTTTTTTCCCAAATCAGCTCTGTCTTTTGCCCATGACCATAACTGGAGAGTCATCCCTCTCTGTCCTTGTCTCAACCCCAGAGCCTTCTGTTATGTTTTCTCCTCCCCATCCCACTGCGGGGAGGATTGAGCAAGCAGATGCATGGTGCTTTGTTGACCTGCATACGTGAACTGGGCCAAAATAACTGCAGGGGTTTGAACTTCTAAATTAACTAGTTTAGAACACCAGCAAAATGGAAAAAGATGAGTATCAACAAATAAATATAAACTGAAGAGCATCCTCCATTAACATTTCTTAGTTGTTTGATAGAAATGACCAGGGGCACATATTGCAGAATAGTAAACCTTTACATCTTTAGGCACCTTTCCTCCTTCCTATTTAGCACAAATTGACTTATCCCCTTGGCACATAAAAGGACTATTGTTCATAGAAAAAAATACCTGCTTGTATATTTCATGCTGCTGTTTGTTGTAAGGTTTTTTGTTGTTTTTTGTTTGTTGGTTTTTTTTTCTAAAGGGAGAGAATCATCTCAAATCAATCTAAATCAACCCATGAAGTGCAAAAAATGTCTCATTTTTTCATTTCTGACTTTAGTGATATGAAGTTTAAAGGCTAGGGCTATTTTAGGGAAGTTAGGGAGAAAGTTATCCTAATCTTTAAACCACAAAAGAAACGAAGTTGCTATCAGTTTTTGAGTCATATAGAGACATTTATTTGATTCACATATCTTAGGTAGTCTTTCCTTGTGATGGATAGATTCAAGCTCTAAAATTTCTATTATTCTGAGACGGCCCTTGGTGTTATGCATCAGGCTGCACTTACAGCATCTATTACCAGAACATGCCTTAAACAAAATACATCCGGTCAAGAAAAAAGTGACACGTCTACACCAAATGATTCCCAGGTTGAGTGTACAAGAGTCATCAGTATTCTCACAATATTTATTAGGTTCCTTGAAATAGTTCTCTCTTTTTAAATATCTGTTTTTCATAAAACAGGCCATCTTTTTGTTTTAAAGGGTATACGTACATTGCTTTGTAACCATATGTCTTCAGATCTTACAATTATCTGCAAGTGGCAGTTAATTTCTATGATAACTTCACAGATATTCTAATTTTCTAATCCTTTCTTACAATGAGCAACAAGACGGCAATACAGAGACTAAAGACTACGGACTAAGTTTTCTGTTGTACCATTGTCAACTGTGGTCTGCAAAGACATTGACTGGCGAAGTATTTACCTCCTCAGATAATCCTGTTCCCATTGGGAATTTGTGTAGGAGTTGCATGATCTGGCAGTTATGTAATCTGGCAGCTACATTTACAAGTAAATAAGATGCTAAACCCAGTGCAGAATAAGAAAAAGGTTTTCACTACCAAGTATCAAGACCATCAGCACTGATTCGGAGGAGGAATCAGAAGTGGTTTGAAAGCCACAAAGTAAATCAAGAGAAGTCTCAAAAGTAAGATATCCTTAATGGTTTGTCTTATTTTACAGTGAGTCACCTGCTTCTCTGTGTCTGATCATTTTGATTTATTGCTTATTTTTATACCTGTAACAACATTCTTCACTTTGCATCTATTTTTGTCTGTCAAATGTCAAGCCCCAAATTAGTGTCTTTCTTCAGTCATCTCCATCGCAGAAGCTCACCTCCTAGACATGCAGCAGAGGAAGGGAAACAACATATTGTATGACAACCTGGCATCTAGCATTTCTGTCTTCAAAAAAAGCTTTTTAGCTTGCTGTCTTTCCAGGTGACTCCTCAAACAAGATATAAAAATGCATAGTGAAGTTTTATATGAATATTAAAGGGACATAACCTTTACTTGGGTAATACCATTTTTTATTAAACTGGTGACTTTGGCAGACAAATGGATGTCAGGGTTCCTGGACTGTCTGGACCAATTTGAATGATCCTCAGAGGCTAAGAGAATCAAATGAGGTTCAAGTTGCATTGAGAAAATTAATGTCCGAGAATTCAGATGCACTCTTTGTGTCCAGGAGGACATAACAAAACACTTAAAAGAAAGCCAGTAACTACAGTTTTAGCTAAGATCTGACTCTACCATAGAAAAGCATGTGAAAGTCTATGCTATACCTAAGCAAGAAGGAAAAATAAGTTTCTGGCTTTCCAGATCACAATCCTCAAAGTTACAGTCAAGTCTTCCCCCTGCTTTTGCCCATCTGTCTAATCGGCTATAAGCCTAGACAGCATTGGAATGGAGTCAGTGTCATTATCCCCTTGCTGTAATTGGCATGGCAGGATGGAGCAGCATGTACAGCCCTCTCCTGGTGTGAGAGAAAGAGTGAAGAGAAACCAAAGCAAGTGAGCCAGATGTCACAGAGACCCTAAGAAGTGTGCTGGGATCCAGAGGATGAGTGAACAAGCTGTCTGCTTTCACTACAGAGAAGCTCTGTTTCTTCCCATCCTCCATTTTCTTTCTTTTTTCCAATGCATATGACTTTGTTGCTGTTGGTTTTGTACCTCTGACCACAGGTGCTCTATTTCAGTAACTCTGAGTATGAAGCATTCTACCTTTGATGAGCCTTCCCCTTCTCATGTGTTAGACACTGATGTTACCAGGAGAACGTGAGGGAACAACACTGTGTAAATGGCAAGATAGAAGCATGAAAGAAAGAAAAGAACTTAATAAAAACTGAATGATCATTTTGACAGTTTCTTAATCTTTTTGAAAAATTTTCTTTGGTTTGTCTCTCTTTCTAAGAAGGCCAGATCCCATTACAGTTGTGGCTGGAAACAATTCATACATGGCCTTTAGAGCAAAGAAACTGGTACAAGAAGCAAGAAGGACAATAATTTAATTTTGTGTTACGCAATACAACTCTGGTCTACGCTAGGACTTTCAAAGTTGAATGCCCATAGTTGAATCAAACTGTTGCATAAGTTGGATACTCTCAGGGCTGCAGTATGCCTTGGTCTGTGACAACCTTCTAGGTCAACCCAGAACTCTGTTTTTACCTTCCTCCCGCTCCCTGATGCTGCCTACGCATTTCACATTTTGCCTGGCAGCCTAGCCAGCACTGAGAGGTGAAACACCACTGCAGTGGTACTGAGCTAACTGTTAAAACCCCAATTAAAAAAGATGAAAAAAAAAAAAAAGAAAGATATTGCACTGTGATTTTCTTGCTATTTTTATATGAAACACTGCTTTTGGTTTCATCCTTTTTCAGATTTCACTTCTAGTGTGCAACATCCAGAGTTTGTTTCAGACCTCAGCAGAAGTGTAGCATCCATAACCATTTAAATAATTCCAGAGTCCTCTGCTCAGAATGTACAGCGTTACCATACGTGCTCCTCCAAAATCAAAGGTGAAAGAGAATTAAATAGGTTCCAGATGGAGTGGACTCCAGCTAAAGAGGAAAAGTCAGAAGCTTAACCATATGATAGACCTAGAGGCAACTCCAAAGCTGCCAGAAGCTGCCTTTGGAGTCTGCCAAGGAGACAGATGCTCATGCCAACAGTGCATAGATTGGCATCATTTATATCACATCAGGCCTCATGCTGTCATGATGCCACAGTGCAAAGTACTAAGTCAGACAACTAATATTTAGAAAAGAGCAATCCCGATGCATACATTTTGATTATATATCCAGTAACAGTTTTCATATTATATTTACCCTTTTGGATCTTGACTTTTAAGGTACAAAATCATGTAATCTTACTGTATTCATTTAACTCTTAACGAAAACTTCACAAGCACATCAAAGCATAAACTAAACCTTTATTTGTTATAGCAGCGCAAAACCTTGCCATAAGTAGTGATCAAATACTTGATATTAACGTGGAAACTAGGTCTTCCACTTATAAAGGAATTCCCCATAAGATCCAGGCAATGGTTTTGGTTTTTTTTTTTTTCCTCCTTATTTTCACTTTAAACACCTGAATATAAAGTGCAAAGCTGCAAAGCTATAAACACACAATACATATCTAAAACCTGGTTTTTATTCAGTGGATTCACACATTGTTCCTAACTTTATGGTCTATCACTTGGAACATCTTTCTGTCTGAAAATAAATTATGCTCTGTATGGAGCAACAAGCCTAACCTTAGGCATCCAGCAGCATAGAACTGTACAGATGTATTACAGCAAATATCCATATTACACGCTGTGTCATGGCATTTGAACAAGTGCAAACTCTTGCATGCAATTCTGGACACAAACTGGTTCAAAACATGTCTTGTTTAGAGATCACTGTGCTGAGACTTCATGTTTGATTGCACAGTCTGTTAAAAGCATAGAGTATCATGGAGTTCTCTGAATATACCTAATAACCATCAAAATCCAGCATTAGTACACAGGTTCTGAACAAAGTAGGGTGCAAATGGATAGAAAGCACCGTCTCAGCACACAGTAAATCACTGACATCAGAAAAAAGCACTGCAGCTCCGAAATACATCCATAGCAGGAAGGATTAGCTTTGTTCTCAACAGAGATCCCACCATAAAGTGTGTTAAAATCTACCTCTCCCTGATTGAGAACCTGAATAAACATTGACAATTATTTAACAGCTGTTTAGGCAGCATGTTTACATATCCTGGGGACTGTGCGATCCAAATATTGTGATTTCATTAAGGAGCTTTGCCCTAAAGAAGCTGAGGGATTGAGACTTCTAAGAACCCTAGAGCAACATGATAATTTTCCTACTGCGCTACCTGGACTTTACAAGGGGGTGACCTGGAAGTTACCTTGCAGATGGTTTACTACTACAGAAGTCCTCCGCACCGTGGTAAAACAGAATGGTCCTGGGGAAAAAAAAAGATAAAAACAAAGTGTATCACCACTCTGTCAGACACTGCGTAAGCAACAACAACAACATAGCTTAGTTTATTTGAGGATTTTCGATGTATTTCCTTGCCCTTTCTGTTCCTAACCACCAGGCACTCATTAAAAATCCTGTGTTGTCCGTGCATCAGCAAAACAAGAATCTTCATCCCGATGCATTTTTGCTGAATGCCAGTATCCCCCTCACAGGCCACAGAAAAGTACAGGTTTGCATCAGCTACTAAGTTCTCCATCTCTCCCCAAAGAAATAACTGAATCTAACCTGCTAGCTTCCTAAAAACCTACAGCTAAGCATCTCCATCCCACTTATTTCCTGGCCAAACATTCTGCTCTCAAATCCCTGTACACTCTGGAGAGTCTTTTGACACCATACAAAATGTGCATTTCGTTGGTGTAGGCATATCAGCAAAAGCTCTCATGGTAAACTGTGACTAGAAAACTGCATGACTGTGGCAGCTGGAGCCCAGATAGCACTTTTGCTGGATTTACTGACATTTGGAAGAGGCAAAGGAGTAGTTTCAAGAACTAGTTTCAAGAACTGATGAGGTCAGATAAACTTGAGTGAGTGAAGTATGTTTGGGATTGGTATTTCTGGGATGAATAGCTCTCCTTCCCTGCAAACTCAGATGACACTTAGGACCCAATATACTTCTCACTTTATGTTAAAATATATATTGATCCCAGCTAAGCAGGTAGATTTTTTTTCCCCCCCACAAGATATTCTCTATAACATGTGCCATTTGAATACAAAAAATATTTAAACCAAATATATCTTTCCCAAACATTGTAAAGGCAAAAAAAAAAATCTACTTGTAACTGATAAATGTAGTATTTACATAACAGATATTTGAAAAGAATGTAACATTATATCTGCTTAATCCAATCAATTCACATCCAGTTACTTTAATGTGGCAGAAGTTACAATTGAGTGGATTTAATCTCTTTGGAGTTCAAATTTTCATTCCTTACAAATAGTACAATCCTGAAAAAAACCCACATTATTATTTCCAATACCAAGCATGAACATAATACTTCTCTTTGCTAAAATTGACATCCATTTTCTTCAGGAAAGCAAACTGAAAAGCTTATTTGTGTTTCAGGAATTATGTCTGCTCTGAATCACATCAGCCAAAGGAGATGTTTGGCTGTTGTTTCATGGAAAGCATCTTTCTTACATCTCACACTTAACTCTCTGCAAATTAAACAGCATTTAAAAAGTACAAGTAACACCAAAAAACTCACCCAAACCCATGGAAAACAAAAAAAGGATGCTATACACAGGAATGTACAGATGGCATGGAAAAAAAATCACAGTGTCATGGAAAAAAGAAAAGATATCCAAAAGGCAATTCAGGCACTTCTGTATCTTTTCTCCGATTGCAAGGCCACAATGACAGTAACTAGAACCGATTTAAATATTAAACCAAAGAATTGTTTTCATTCCATCCTACATCAATTTATCTGTGGAACTAATTGCCATATAAGACTGTGTAAGACCAGCTAGAAAAAATTAAACGTATATTTAAAACGGGTAGAAAACAATCATAATGAAATGAATTACAAGTGTGCGTATTCATATAAACTCTTGATGAAAGATGTAAGCCAACCACTCAGTGACTACAAAACATTTCCCTAAGTGCTCTTTTCATGCTATGCAGCATACTTTATTCTGAAACACTGGCCACTGACAGACAAGCACTGAAATAGATGCACTGATAGTAGATAATTAACGTAACTTAAAATACTTAAGTTTTGAGAGGAGGTGAGGGCAGGCGGGAGGGAAGGAGAAACAATGAAAGCCAAAACACCCCCGTTTATCAGCCACAGTGGAAACTCACAAATTATTTCACTTTCATCAATAACCAAAACACAGTCTTTTCAGTATTAGTAAACCCCATTTAAGTCTGATATATTTTTGACAGTTACAATCAAAAGAGGGAGTTTAAGAGAAAGCTTTGGCCAGTTTTTTAACTAATCCTCTATCGGATCAGACCACTTACTCCAAAGTCAGCAGTCCGTACACTTTCCCCTTTGCAACAATGACCATGTACATTGCTGGTGGGAAAAACAAAACCCACATCTTCTGAGCTGTGACACAGCCTCTCCTCTACCAGGATATCTCCCAGCCAGCAACAGAGAAGGACTCTGGGACAGTCAAGCCAGGAACGGGGACATTCTTGCTCTCATGCTAGTCTGTGTGACCATGGGGAAACAGACACTTTTGGAGAGTCCTTCCTTGATTAATACCCACAGATAAGCCCCTGCAGTCACTAAAAAATCCAAGAGCCAAATAAGTCCTAACAACTGAATTCAGTGAAATATTCTAACCGTTCCTAACTTCCTTCTACTTCCCGTCATCACACAGATAAACAAAAGGACAGGATTACTGAGTCAGAGCAAAGGTTCACTGAGCCCATTCTCCTTTCTCCATGAACAGCCCCAAAGGAATGTCTTGTGATGAGTGCAAGGCCAGGCCAAGCATACACAGTTTTTTCCCTTCATGCATTCTCAGCCTTCAACCATTTTCAGCTCAGCAACCTGCTCGGCTCCACATCATTTCTTAAGAACCCTCTCAGGACTTCCTTGGCATGAACTTGTCTGGTCTCTTCTGAGCCACTATGGACATAGCCAGAAAATAAAAATGATATTTTTCGTAACTTCTGAGATTACATGGTTATAAAGCATTTAAGGATGACTAAATCATTACTGAAATCTCCTCACTACAGAAGTGGCCAGAGTTAATAACACAGTTCCTGCTGGTTGGATAAGTGCTAAGTCTGATGCTACATTTATTCACATACTCATTATTGTTTGCATTGAACCTAAATATCTGCATCCTCTTGTAGACCAAGAGTCCTCTATTCTGGTATGTATAAATCAGAATAACCTGATTTCGCAGATCTGCCTTTGTACAATTGCAATGCAGGACCTCTAAATTTCAGACCATTTTCTTTAGTCTTAGATTGCTGCTGACCGAGACGAGGTTTAAAGAGTATAACAGTGCATATGTAATATTAATAAACAAGTTTACACATTTGTAAGACCAAATCCTTTAGAGAAGAAAATATTTTAAAATACATAGTTGAGTATAATTTTACTACAATTAGAAGGAACTTGTAGCCTGTCATTACTAATCTGGAAGATAATTCAAACTGGTGGGTAGGTCTAATGTTTTACTGAGGAAAGTAAATTCTACATAAGTAACTATAAAGTTGCAGTTGCCAAACTATTTGTGCAGCAAGATCATTTTTTAGGAATTCCTAGGAGATAGAAAAAGAAAGAAACTAAGGCTGTCTAATCAAAATATGAAACTCCCAGTAGGAGAAGAAAGCTTCAACCTTCCAGATATAAAACATATTACATAGCATTCACACTTGAGCAATTGATAGAATGGTTTCGAGAGACAGCCATGCAGTCAGCAGAATAGATAACCTTGGGGGACAAAAAAAGTATATGAAATTTCTATCCCTCCAGGTATTATTCATGTGCTGAAACTGGAGGAGCAAAGATCCAGAACTTTAGACCATTAAGGCTACAAACAAATGAGATTAGCTCATATGCAGAAAATCTAAGTTGTCTGTAGTTCCTTATGAAAGTTCAGAGGGAAAAATCTCATTTTTTAATAATAGCAAATACCAAGTTATCTTATTTTAATCAAGGTGTTACTGCAGTCAGTTAGCAATCACGACTGATCTTTTCATTTGAAAAGTACAACATGGTTTTTCAATAGATATTGTCAATTCTTTAGGGCCCAATCCTACGGCAAAAGCTTTTCTGTCGTCTCCGTAGATTTTGTATTAGACCTTTAGTAAACTGAAATGAAACAAAGTCCCAGAACGCTTGCGCGTGTTGTCATTTATCAAACAGCCAACTAAAACTACAACAGCATTCAGTCACAGGCTTTCTATCATCTCCAGTGAAATATGGTCCAAGTGGAACGTAGAATCAAATTGAAACACTCACTGTACAGCAGAGGAAGAAATACGCCATAGCACTAGGCATACTATGAGCAATAGGAATATTAATTATGGTCATACAGGAAAAATACGTAGCCCTTACCCTGTGTAAAACCCTTGAATGAACCAAACTACTTTCTGGTGTCAGATGCTGGCAGTTGTAAGACTGAACTATGATTTTGTTTTCATCTCAAGACCAACCAATAACTTTTAAAGAAATTCAGACAAACCCTTTTGCCAGTTAAATCTCCTTAATTCTACTTGTTGGAGATATTCTTCTTCCACACTGAGTGCGTAGATAATTTCCACTTCATTTCTATAGCATACTTGTCACCCACTTTTGATGGGAGTGATGTATGTAATGTAAGAAAGTAAGAATATATGCAAACCACAATCAGATCCCAGTGAAAAAGCCTGAACTCTTGAAGAAAGAAATATGCAGATACATGCAAATTTTCTCAATTTGATCAAGAATTTAGGAATTAGGAATGAAGAACATATGTCTCTCAGATAGGATTCCTACACTTGCATTAGGAGTTGATAGTCATAACCTTGCTAGTTCAAAAAATCATGCCTGGGCTCCCACCGCTATTCCTCCTGATTGACATTTCTACTTAGCCTAAAGAGCACGAGGCCCCTTTTGCTACGTATCCAGGGGTCCCTTTACAAAACAACATATGAAAAAAAAAGTGCTGTCCTGCACTAAAAGTTTTTTCTCCATTAAGACCATTTTTCTTATGTCCCCATATACTGTCCCAGGCTACTGTCCTGGACTGTCTTTGATTATTGCTATTGCATATTGGAGCAATTAAATCCAGAGAATATGTGGGCATTTGTAGCTGGATACAAATCTTCAGGAAGAGTGATTGGTGTGGAGGGATAGAAGTTTTGTAAGTTTTTTCCCCAAGGTTATCTATTCTGCTGACCATGTGTCTGTCCCTCTAAAGCATTCTATCGATGGCTTAAGTGTCAACATTATGTAAGAGGTTTAAAATAGCAAGGTTGAAGCTTTTTCTGCTGGGACTTTCATACTTCGATGAGACAGCCTGTTATTAGAGTTATTTACTTGTCTTTTAAATGAGGTAGTCACAATTTAGGAAAAATTTAGTTTTGAGTATTTCTGGAACTCCTGCTAGTTAAAACTTTGAAAAGCGCCCCCTTTCAGCTTCTAATCGGGAATGGTTCCACGGCTCACCTGTATTTGAAACACATTAGATAAAATATTTCATACATCACAAAGTCAGAAATGACAGATTATTATTAACATTACAGCCTGCTAACTGGCACAAAAGAAGCAATACAAATATCCACATCAGTCAGTCTGTATACAAGTCAAATCACTGAAGTTCTACTTACTATTATTAGGAAATATGCAACAGAATAGTAAATACCTGCTTTAAGACAAAGACTTTCCTTTCCTTTTTTATTTTAACCCTTTTAATAAGAGAATGTCAAAAATTCCACATACTAACCAACCTAGAGAAAATGTTGGAAACAAATATTACTGTGTTTCTGTTGTACAGTAAGATTAGTTAGGACTAAAATTTAGGATGAAATCCTAACAGATAATTTTTTGTTCTCTCCACATGCTGTGATTTCTATATTTTGATTAAAGTCTTTTGCCATTCTTTAAAGCTAAAGTCTGCGAGAAGCTATTCACTAACTGAGTTTATGAATCCAAAATAATGAAATCATGTCTTTTCTTGTTTTAAAGCCTACTTGATCACTAAGGATTGAAAAGAAAAATCAGTGGGCCTTTACTATAAGGCTTTCAAAAGAAAGCATAGAAACTGATAGATCAGATGCTTGATAGATGGCAGATTGCCAAAGAGTCATCCATATGGCTCTCCAGATAATGTTTGAATACGATGAAAGTTTTTGCTGATTGAAAAGCCTCCAGTTTCAGATGCTTTCCTCGCACCCTGAAACTTGTATTAATAAGACTCAATTCAGACCAAGTTTTCCATGCAAAACATTCTCATCTGGCCAGAAGATGGTCAGCTATTATCACGGCACTCATCCATGCTTTCCAAGCTCTTCACAAGTCAAGAAATTTTTCTTGCTGTAAGAATCAACTCCCCCTATAAAAGCCACAGCATAGACTCAAGAAAGGTTCAACTCTTCTAACATATGCTGGAAATATATCCCACCAGATTTAAACACCAAATCTATAGGAAGAGGTTTTTTTTCAAAATGGGCAAATATCCATTTATTTTAAAAGTCATTCAAGATTCCCAAATGACATATCAAGTGGATTGTTTGATTTGTAAGTGAAAACAGGCATAATCTGACCCCAGTTTGACACTTTAGCAATGCAATGGCACAAAAGAAGTCGGTGGAAGTTGCGAGCACACAGAATCACTGGCAGTCAGGCTCTCAGTGTAAGAGCTCGGGGTGAAAGGAGGAAGAGGTTTGATGAAGCCGAGAGGATCTTTGACACTACTGTTTATATCAATGGCAACATCAGATGTGTTACAGTATATTTTTTTTAAGAGATAACTAAGTGTTCATGCTGTTATCTGCTTAAGTACTTTTTTTTGTAATGCTGGGTATTGCTAAGATTGTTTTACAGCTGCTTAGGAGGGCAAACAGCTGATTTCCTAGATCTTAGGAACTCCTAATTTCAGAATGAACATAATACTTCATCCACTATAGATTATTTTCATGCTTATACTTTTAAACTGAGTATATTGTCTTCTACTTCACAGATCTCTCTCCAGAGTATACAGATGTCCCAGCAGCAGAAAATGTAATAAAGACTACTTGCATTTCAGGCATTTTATGAGGTTAAAGGGGGAAGAATACAGTGCCCTAATTCAAACAAAGAGTTTAAATGGGATTAAATGGCAAATTAAGGAGCGTAGCAGAGTCCAGGTTACATATTGACTTAGATTCAGCGATTTTAGAGTCCATGTTTGAAAAATTAAGTCTGCTACCTCTAGTTGACCAAGTTTATACTTTTGCTTTGGTTTATGCTTTAGCTTCAGATGAGGTGTATCAAATATGATTCTTTTTGTTTTTCACAATCCAATCGATTTTGTCAGAAACAAATCCAATTTGTTTATTAATCTCTCAAATATGTCAAATGGATTTTTAATTGAGAAGTAATTGCATTTTGCCTTATAGTTTCTTTGTTGATTTCATAAGCTTACCATCAATCCTTTGGTGATTTCTCACCTGATAAAGAAATAACATATCTAATTAATCACGTTGTGTAATAACAAATCTCCTATTTAGAGGTACAATAATTAGATTGGGAAAGTGCTAGGAAAACAAGAAAATTATTCCCCAAGGTAGAGGGATTGTGGGTTCTACTTGAAAGGAAGATACGCAGTTTGCAAAGTTGATTAATTAGTTTTAAGAGGATCTCAAAAAGCTTGGTACTTTGAAGTATGCAATCAGTTTGAAAGAAAATATATCTGTGCTACAGAGATACCTTGTACCAACTTTCAAAATATTATCTGTGGCAAAACACAGCATTTGCTTTGCTATATGAAAAACCTGTTTTCACTTTTGGAGACACAGTATGATAAATTTTGGCAAGCTGAGTGATTTCCTATCTATGATTCATTTGGCAAGGCAGAAATGCTAAATAAGAAGCTTGTCTTGAATTTACATACCCCATCCATACAGTTTCAGCTGCAGCAGCTGAGAGTAAAGAAGATGCTGGTTCAAGTGAGAAGTCTTTTTGGACAAGAGTCTGTAATGAATCACACTTAAAATATGTGGTCATTCTCCAACATGTGCATATTTTTATCATTCTTATTAGACATCCAAAAAATGTAAAAATCTCTATACATCTCATTTTGAGACCTGTGGCAGAGATGAATAGATAGTTTAAATGAATGATTTGAAGCTGACAACCTCAGCAAACTGTGGTTCAGAGCAACTGTGAGCAACACAGCTGTGGCATCATGCTGAAAATATCACCCTATCTGAACATACGTACAAAGCTCAAGAATGAATGCATTGTGTCCTGGAGGGGAAAAGACAGGAAAAGAACACTAAATTCTGTAAAAGAGTATCTGAAAAGTCTCTTCATTATAGATCAAGAATTCTCCTCTAAAAAAAGTAACAATATAACGAAGAGAGTCAATCACAGAGGAGCTGCTGAATTCACCAGCTGTTTTGAACTTCCATTTTCCCTTTCTCTGGGCACAAGTTGAATAAACATTACATTTCTGCCCAAATAAAGAAAATCATAAAACGCTAAAAGTACACAAGGAAGAGTCTTACAGTTTCAAATGAGTATCTGGAAGAGCTATAGAACATTATGAATCAATAGTTTTCTATCATTTGCCTATTAGAGAAGCTCTTGGAAAAAAGGACTTTTTGTTTTGGCCAGCAGTTGGCATGTGATTTCAGCTATTCAGCAGTAACAAAATAAAATGAGATAGAAGCTTATTTTTACTTGTTTCATAACTTTTCAAAGATATAAACCTTAGATAAAGCAGCAGCTCAAATTCCTCAGACTTTTAATAATTTCATTATTCCCTCTTGACCTTTAGAAATATGCTTATTCTCACTTCCAAAACCCAAAAGAACATTTTTTTTCCCCCCTCAGTTTTTTAAATGTGAGGCACACCAGCCCATTTTACATCCATCTTCCCATGGGAGACAGCAAGGCTATACCATATATAGGCTCTATCTATAAAATTTCATGGCCTACTCCACTTTCCCTGTCTGTTCTGATGATTAAATCCTGCTTAGTAGGAATTCTGCAGGACTTCGTGATAAATCATCATCAAAAAGTTTATTATTCAAAACTAATAATTGTCGTCATCTTACAAATGACAGTCAATAGAAATTGGACATAAAAGAGAATTCTGCAAAAGTTATAAAAGTTCTAAAGTCAACACAGCCCTAGACTACCACTGGGTACTGTACTTCCACTATTCAGTTTCTAGAACTAATATTTTAATTAAAGAAGTCATCATGTTTTTTGCAGAATCCATTTCAGACTGTTTAATCCAAAACATATTTTTCTCTCAATCTCTTCCATTTCAAGACCAAGCTCCTCAGAAAAATCAAACTCATCATTCATACTCAGTTTTAATGTTAATTAATTTCAATGTATTGTCAGATTCACATGAATAGTAAAATTCTCCTATTAGAGTCTGTGACTTTATAGCTCACTACTGAATGGAGGCCAAGCCATCAGTCACAAAACTCTCTATGATCTCTCTTCTGCGGCAGAAAAAATATTCTCTTAAGCCAGAGGATATGTTACCAACAATACTACCAGAGGATACCCATCAATTTGAGAGGCTCCATAACTATATGATACTGCAAAGCCTCATGGATTTTCTTGTCTTCTAAAATTTGCTACTTTTCTAAACTAAAGTTAGACCTGTCATTATAAAACATTTTTTCTTCTCCCTTCCCTGCTCCTCCCCACACACTTTTAAATAATTTCTTAGTCTAGCAGAAACTATTCAAAATCTGTGAAGTTCAAAACCTGACAGGTTCAATATTCTGAAGGCAAATCTGAAGTGTCCCAGACTCAAAACTTTCTGAGATCTGCAATCCTAGCTGATTATTTCAGCTAATTGTGAAAGTAGGAAAAATAATATTTATAGAAATTATCAGAAGAATAAATTTGCTATTTATGTGTTATAACTTATCTGGATGTAGAGTCCTAAAATACCCGTTCTCTAAACAAAATGGCCCTTAACCAGTCATCTCCTCTGCAGCACCTTTTCCAAGTACAGAACGCGATCTTTACGCTGCCTGTCGCAGAGTGCGTTTATTTGTTTAATATTAATTCAATGTCTTCCTGACCATTTCAGAATCCCTAAAAATATATATATATTTTCATGCAACATTATTTCAGTTATTATAATCTGCAAATTCCTCCTATATTTCATTCTATCAAGTAAACATTCCTTGACTTTCTCTCTCATGTCACACACTCCAGCAGCTGTGTCCTTGATGAATCTAGATAGAAATTAGTTTAGATCTGATACCATTCATCTTCTTTGCTAATTTTAAACTTTCTCTTCTCAATTCAAACATCTCTTCATTCAGCTATTCCTGATACCCATTTATTGGCAAATACAGTAGTCCCCGGCAGCTGGCAACATGAATTATACCTATTTATCCTAGAAACGGGCTAGCACTGCAAAATTTAAGACCGGTGGAAAAACAGACAGAGATGACAGAGGTGACTGTGAAAAGTGTAATAAGGGCTTGAATTTCCAGACAATGAATCAATGTATGTACTGTTAGTCAATAGAATATTAATATACATATTTTTCTAAGCTCAGAAGAATGAAATTCAGTTCAAAAATTCTCCACATACATAGCTAATCTTAATGTTCCTATTTTTAGCAGTTAGGTATATACTTTATATAGTCTTCTCAATAACCTTCTACCCTTTTTCTTATGATAACACGCAGTGCAGTTACCCATCAGCTGAAACAAATAAACATTAGTTTTTAGGTTCATGGTTGAAAACAGGATGGCGTTGTCTCTATCATAGATTACCAGCCTGTTAAAATTTCTCTTGTGTGCTGGCACTTACTTTAATAATAGATATGGAACATTTCTTGTTTCCTAAATGTTTAATATGGACTGACTGCTCAAAGGTGCTATCTTGTGAAATCATTTGCTTTTACATATTTCAGTGTTTAAAAAAAAAATAAAAAAAAAATCCCTGTTTTAATATTTGAGTGAGGATATGATGAAAATCCCTCTACTTGGACACAGATGCACCTGCACAAGCGCACTGAAGTATTGAAGTTTCCAAATTATTTTACTAATATGATAGACATTTATGGTGGAAAAAGGGTATGAAGCTTTCCTCGTACAGATGGAGAGACCTTCCCTCGTATTAGGTGAAAGGATGGAGAGAAGTTCTGGAGTTATAACACTGTTATTCTCCAAACCAGTGGCAATTAGACTAAGAATAACAGCACAAGGTTTTGTGGCTCTTTTTTTTGTTTGTTTGTTTCAGAAAACCCTATTTGCTGGAAGAAATTGTTCATATGGTTTCACTAAAGGCTATGCTGGCATGGGGCTAAGCACAGTCAGAAAAGCCACAGTATGACGATGCTAACCTATCTGATGAAGGACATTGGTTTGTGGTTACAGTCTAGATCAGATATCTCTTTTTCTTTGCAGATTTTTCTTTTTTTTTTTTTCAGAAAATTCCTCATTTCTACTTCTTATGGTAAGAAATTAAATGAGGGGAAATTCTCTTTTTTGATTTTTTGAAAAATAGAAATACAAAATACATCCAAAGAGTAGCAATACTCACCCTTCTTCACTTGTACTCTCCCATTCTTACTATTTACAAGCATGCACATACTAAATATTATACTGTTCATTATAGAAATTAACTATGTCTATGAGAAAAAAAATTAAAATCAATGATTAGCATTCTAGAAATACTAAAACTTTATAATCAGTGATCCACTACTCAAGGTGAGGTATACCGAGGAAATGTAAAAGGTTTTTCTATTTTTTCTTCTATCCTACAAGAAACAATGAAAATAAAATGCATCGTATAATAGAACCTGCATTCACACTGGAGATGCCACAGATACAAATAAATAAAAGGGTCCAAAGAAAAAGTTTTTATGGTAAAACTGTACAGTTTGTTATTACACTCCACCCAACAAATAAAACCCACTTATTATTGGCTCCTTCTTGATGAACGCTAAATGCAAATATAATAAACAGGCATCATAACTGCCACAATTTTGTTAAAATAAACACAACTCAGGGCCAAGTCTCCTGGCATATGTTTATGCTATATATTGCAGGCAGATGTAAGCACACTCTGCCTACCCTCTGAGCCTGAAAAAAAAAAAAAAAAAAAAAAGCAAAAAAAAGCGCTATATAACTGCAGTAGCATGATGTGATGCCTACATTAATAAACCCTGCTGAGAGGCAGCTTTATTTGTGTAGACTTGCTGCTGTGCTAACACAGTTGCACAGTTTTCTTTTAGCTCAGAGCTCACACAGAATAATCCCAGATGTATGGTATAAACGTACCAATGGTTTAAATTCACCAAAAAGAAAAAAAAAAAATCTCCACATTTTTATAACCATGATATACTAGAACATGTAATCAGCTTGGAGATGTTGCATGTATAATTCCAGCAGCCAACTGCTATTCCTACTGAAATGATGCTCTTTGTACAAAACTTACTGACATAAGATACATAATCGTATTAAAGCAGATCTGTCTGCAAGGCTTTCTCTTGCAATTTATCAGTGTATTATTATATTCCTATTTATTACGAAAAGTCATTGTCATTTTAATCTAGTGCTGAGAATGAGGCATATTTAAAGATTATGATAGGCAACAAAAAAAATCTAATTAATATAAAATCTATTTTATAATTAGTGCTGATCACTTTTCCAGATCTTGCAGTAGATGCGTTTTATTGTTTCTAGGAAGCTGATTAATTGCAATCAGGAATTATTACACATATACACGGAGGAGCACATACACATTTATATAACTGATTTGAGGCATATGTACTTTATTTTAACCAGAAATACTACCCCACCCAGCAAACCCCAATCCTCACTACATTACACTTTCTCACTACATAGGCCAGCTTCAAAGTTTCAACCACTACATTTCTGAACATACTAAAAGAGGGATAAACCAGCCAAGAACTCTTTTCTCCAAACTGCCAAATAAAAAGTTTTTTTTTTTTTTTTTTTTTTTTTTAATGTAGGCAGAAATCTTTGAACACACTCTTTAAAACAGGTCTTATAATAGTCTATGCAGAAATTACAGATTTCATGTCAGTCCTTCAAAGCAAATGCTAAACTGTAAAAGGTCTGAAACCCACTGTTACAAACCCAGGCAAACTGAAGTGGTTTTTTCTCTTTTCCTACTCCCAACTATCTCTTTAATATGTCCTTCCTGCATTAACATTTTCACTAGACAATCTAACCCTAATATAGAATTTAACGTGTATGGACTACACTATGGATTGATTTAAACAATCATTCATTGCACACTAATTAAAACCATCTTTTTCTGTTTAATTATTGGTCTCTAATGATATTAGATGAAGACAATGTATTTCTCAAGGAGTTGACAAGTGCATATTCTTTGGCAACAGTGAAAGCTGTCATACACTCGGTGGTTTCAATTTTCTTTCAAAATTATGCTTGAAGAAGCACTTCTGCAATGCCTTGGGAAAAAATAAAATAAAAGTAGTGAACATCTGCTGATATTGATTCTGTGAATCTGAAACTTTATGAAACCATAGATGGGATACATTTGACGAGCATTTTTCTGGAACACTTTCAGACTTAAGCAAACAACATCTGTTAATATTGATTTTTGGGTTACACTGAAACTTTCAGAAGAATTACAATCAGTGGGTGATTGAAAAGTGTTGCTATATATGTTAGAAGATCAAATACTAAACAAAGGTTTAAAAGGATCTGTTTGCCTTTAGCTTCATTAATAGTCTACAATCACTCCCCTCTAGAAGAAAATAGAAAGAATAAAGGTGAGAAGAACATTTGCTTTAATTAATACAGTAAAAGATGAAAGAAAAAAATTAACATACATGAAAGTTGGTGAAAATATCTGATGCAAAATTTTTCAGTTCTACAGCTGACATAATCATTTCTAAAGCTACATTATAATAATAATAATAATTAAAAAAAAGTCCATAGAAAAGAAATAATCATGATAGCTGAAGAATCCTGCTTTGAAAAGAGTTCTTGCAAAAAAGGAAATTTTTATTTCCCCAATACTCTATGGCTTTTGGATCATTAACCAAACAAAGTAGTACGTTTATAAGTTGTAACAAGAGCATTTAAAATTCCTTTTGTTGATGAACATATCAGTCTTGGTTTACTGATGCTAAAGGTATCTTTATGTTTGAACTTTTCCATTTTTCTTTTAAGTGGCAGTTTCCTTTAATATTGAACTTCTAGAGAAATGATCAATTTACCCAGCAGTCTTTGATTTAGTAAATGTTTCAGTACAATTAAAGTACACACTGAAATATCAATATGATGCTTTTTCATATTTCACTTTTATAATGCTTAGTTAACTCCAGTCCTCCTGCAGCAACTGGGTATTCACAGATGTGGTTATTTTAAGCAATGTTAGTCTACAAAACTCTATGGAACAGCAAATATTATGGGAAATACATCCATCATGTACAATTAATAAAAACAGTTCTACAATAGAACATAGTTTTTAAAAAAATGCTTTCTGATGCAACTGGACTTGCCAGTTATTGAACAGAATTAAATCTCCTTTCCATGACCAAGGTAAGAATCACATGGAAGAATGTACTCTTCTGCCAACCTCCAACATCTCTTCCAGTCATAGATTAGGCCTGGGTATGAACAGATAATGGTACTAATGAATCAACTTCAGCTAGAGGTCATACAACTTACATATGCTGTCAGGTTTTGGCAAAAGTCCTCTGAATCCTACCACCTGTCTAAAATATATCTCATTTCTTCACAGAAAATATTTCAGAGGACAAAGTATTCAATTCTATAAATTTACTTTTTCACTTAAATTAATGCTGCTTCTCTGTCCTACAGAAATTCTATTTGCACTTGAGAGATTTCTTGAAGTCAAATCCCAACCATATGGAGGTAGCAGTCAGTTCTATTTATCTTTCACACCATATGAAGTACCACCAGCTAGTCCAGTATCTTGCTGGTAAATCTAAGCAAGACATGGGTAATGTTAGTAGTCAGAAACACTTGACAGCACCGCATGCTTCCTTCAGTGGAGAACATCTGTTTGCAAACCAACAAACTACCAAGAAAAAATTCAGGATTTCTTGCTGATGCTGATAGTTGCCACGTGCCTTGGACTACTATGTGTATATAACACATATGAACACACGGGCAACTCCGGTGTGAGTGCGTGTGTATTCAAAAATGTCTATCTTGTTACACGATACAGAATTCCCCAACTCCTGACAATTTTATTGTATGTAATTTATAACTTCTTCATTGCTTCAAACTTAATTATCCTTAGATTTCTTCAGTCCATAACAACATATCCGGGGTTTTACGCACCAGCCTTGAAAGAAGCTGCAGCTGGTACCAAGTGTCTTACTTGTCTTGGACTGTTCTGCTCCCCGGGGAGAAGAGAGCTGCCTCCCTTGGCAGCTGGCCAGCAGCTTCAAACCAGAGTAGCACCTCATCTTTGGGCTGACAAAGCTCACCACTTTCAGGACCTAATGTAAAACAAGTTTTGTCAACGCAGTATGTCACCAAAGAGGGTTATGCCAGGAGTTACAGACATTTATGTGCAGAAAGATAATAGAAATAAACACATATTTTAAGGAAAAAAAAAAAACAAAACAAACCTTCTCTCACTAAAAAACATTCCAAAGTGCTAATTTATGAAGAAACGTCAGAATGAAGGTCCTGCATTGCATGCTGGAAGATGCTCGGATAATACAGGCATGGAGTATCTAAGAGTTATAAAGGAGAACTGGCAGTTCTTAAGCACTTGTGGAAATACTTTTGTGGTTTACAGTTCATAGCAGCTCTGGCCCTAGTCCAGAGTGCTTCTGAGGATCTGAATCGGTCAACATGGCACCCCTCGTTCTTCTGTTCTTCAAACATAACATCAATCAGTTACCAAACAGCACTCCTGTTTTATAAGCATACCTTTACTATACAACCAATGCACAAATTAAATGCTTTCGTGTTGAGTTATAATGAAAACCTTAGACAAGAAAAAAAAAAAAAGCACATTCACTCATGACAGCATTTTCCCCCCATGCTATACAGTGAGAACACAATGAGGACAGGAATATTCAAAAGACAGTGAGAATAACCAGGCAGAAAACTCCTACCCAGTGACCAAAGCACAATGCAATGAAATGCCTTCAAAAAAACCATATATTTTATATATATACTCATATCTCTCTATATACACACACCTATATGTATACCTATATAAATATAAACCTATATATATCGACACGTATAGGGGTGTGTGTGTGTGTGTGTGTATATACACATATACACACACACACACACACACACACACATATTCTTCTTTCAGGCAAGAAGAACATCCCATGCTGTGAAACAAAATAAAATAAGAGAAAAAAAGGAAACACTCCATGAGACCACACTTTGTAACTTCCCTCTCATATTTGGTCCCAAGGAGATTGATCTATTGGTCTAGACACCAGAAAAATTAAAAGATACAACCACGGAAGACAGAAGCATTCCTTGTTTGATCTCCTGCTCCTAACTCATGGGATTCATAGATTTTAAACCAGATAATTTAATACTAATTACTATGTTAGAACTAGGACTGCATTTTTAAGCTAAAGTTCACATGATTCAAAGCTGGCCTTCAGAACAGAGCATTCTGCATTTACACTGTGGATCTTATCTAAAGGAAAATAGATCTTTTCTCAGTAGAAAGCTTGATCAAACTGAAGTCAAAAAGAATGCCTGTTTACTTAAACTACTTCAGTATGCTTAATTACATTTGTTTAGTCTTTTATGGAAATGAATAGAACAATGTAGTCTAAAAAAAAAAAAAGGAAAAAGGGACATCAAACTGTTTTGTGCACTTCATACTAAAGGGCTTCTTATCTGGCTCAAGAACAGTTGGAAGTCTTATTTTATAAGGCTTATTAGAGAGTAATTGAAACACTTCTTGTCACTACTTTTATCTTTCCAAACTACTCAAAGTAATTAAATAAAGACATTGAGTAGCTAGAATAAACTTTTTTGAATGCCGTGTGCCTTTTCTAAAAGCCACGCACAAATTCCTTTTCCTCTGAGACACGCTTAAAAACTCTTCAGAGGAACTTTCTTCTTAAACGAGTATCATAAAAGTGGAAGCACTAAGTTACATAACCCTCCCTTCTCAGCTATTTATACATACATGTATTTGAAAAGCTTTAGCAATCCCTAATTAAAACTAATTTCATGTACCAAAATTCATACATACTTTTACTGGGCCTGCTCTCAACCTGGTGCAAAATAGTCCAGCCCCTACAAAAAGTTACATCTTCTGACACTGCATAGTGTTTAGCCAGATGAGGGGAAGCATGTTATTGTATGTGTCCCGTATTCTAACAATGAAACAAGTAGCCTCAGGCTGCCATCCATTTACCGATGTAGTGGCCATGCACACAGAGCAAGGCTAATGGGGTCAGAAGAAGACTGGTCTTGTTAGGTAGGGAAGTTAGTTGTAATTTCTACTGTCCAGTAAGGCCTAATTTTGTGATTCCCTTTCCCTTAAAGAAACTTAGAAAACTTACACAGCTCTGAACCTCAGGGGCTTCATAGTGTGGATCTTCATTTGAACACCTTTAGTAACTGCTCAGATTGAAACGTTTAAGGATATGGTTATCAATTTTAATTAGGGGGAAAATTAAGGGAAAATTACCGGTAGTAGAAAAGGTCAAGAAAGTGCTTTTTACTGTTTTGGAATGAAAACTTTCTATTTTATTTTATTATAAGCTTGTTGTAGTTTATTTACTTGGATTGCACAGTACAACTGAATAAAAGATAAAAGCATTATCTAAATTACTATTGCTGTCACCTTTAAATCAAAGACTTCCACTCACTTGAAACTTCATCGCCCTGTTTTTTCAGTCAGAGAATTTCGGAATTAGTGAGTTTGTCCTGCCTGGCATGAAGACTTACGTTGGTAACTCAATCCTTCCTCAGACAGAATTCTTGTCCTTTGCACAGCTCTACTCAAAAGTTAAGCAGGAGAAATGCAACTGGCATTTAGATTCATACTGAGGGCATTGTGTTAACTGTCACAGAGATTAATACAACCTGCAAAAGGCATTATGGTAGCTGGCAGTTAGATTTATATAGTGTGCTTAATGAAGATATACACTGTGTTTAAATACTCCTGGACATTGCTTCCCCTGCTCTTCTCTCTAGTTTCCCCAAAAGTAGAGCTTGACAATTATTTGAAACCGATACATCTTTCAGGAAAAAAAAAATAAAAATTGAACTGCATGCCTTTTTGCCTACTCCAAATATTTACTCTATTTTCATGACTCTTGACATCTGTACACTAACTATATGCATCCACTGTAGTGTTTCTAATTCCATGGAATCTTCCCCTATACACTTTTTAAGGAATACGGTAAAAATCCTCACTGATTAAGCTCAGCAAGACCCTGTACTCAATTGGAAGGTACCTGGCAGTTTGCAGCAAACGGACTTTGTAACCTCACAGCTAATAATTTCCCTGCAGATTCTTGGTGTCACTAGGCAGAGCTCTACTGAGATATGTAAAAAACCAGCTTAGAGATGTTACATCAGATAGTTTGGAATAACAGTCCATCCACAGACTCCCATTAGTAAATTATGTAGGTATTTCACGGACTCAACAAATACGAAGTACCTTGTATATTGGGTTCAGCACACATGAAAAAACTAAGTGCATGAAGTGTTTGTACGTGTGATGCACTCTGCCTAAAAACGTGCCAAGATCCGAGAGCACTAAATAATACAACACTACTCATTAATACATCTTGATAAATGTGTGAAATAATTTTCATCAAATGGTAAGAATTCCCCTCAGAAACACTGCTTGCGGTTCTCTGCACTTTAAGGCAGGTGCCACCTTATGGAATATATTTTCGTCACATAGATCCATCATACATAAGACCATTCATCCTAAATCATTTTCCAATTCAAACACTCACATGCGTTGTTGGGGTTGAAAATTCCTTTTGAATAGGTATGCCATTTAATTCTACAGTTTGGTAATTTTAGGATCACTATTCCAAGACAGCTAAGGACGTATCACCAAGTGATTGTGTTTTGAAAACTAAGGCATCACATCAACTTTCAGTGTATTTTTTTTTTCCTATCTTCCTGATTATCTTTAGTTGATGTAAAAGGTTGATGAATTTAGATTTTTATTTTGGTAAATAAGCACTTGCATCTATCAGGGACAAATCACCTAGAAAATGTTAACAAGTGAATATACAAGCAAAGCAACAAGTTCATGAAGGAGCAATGTCAACACTAACAGAAAAACATGAACAAATGCAATCAACAAAACAGAGAGTAGCTCCAACAAAAGCTTTTGTTATAACTGCATTTACATGTATATAGTGTCTGAAGTACATTTTATCAACTATTTGAAATAATTTTTAGTATATGAAGCCTACTCCTTTCTGTTATCACAATATTTTTTTTCCAGACAGTCTCCTCATTCTCTTGCAAATGACAAGCACATAATAAATATCCTTCAGAACATTTTGTAAAAAACCTCCCTTTGCAGACAACAGCTAATTGTGTCCTCTCCTCCTAGAATCTTCTTAAAGCTCTGAGTTCTTTTGTGCTTTACATTTAAGGGAGTTACGGGTCCTATCTATAAGGAAGGGAGAAGATTAATATGGCAATTAAACAACATTGCACTTTCCTAATTTTTATTTTATTCACTATTGTGAAAAAAACAAATTTTTGTCAAGTATAGCATGTATGAAAAACAACTTAGCCTGGTTTTTTTTAAATTTGTTTTTGAGATCATTGACCTGAAATGCTATCTACCTTTAACTTGGCAATGCTTCTATCTTTAATGAAACTACCACTTTCTAGATCAGTAAAACTTTTATTTAAACACATAGAAAATGTGAAAAGAATAAAGCCTGACATGTACTTCTGAGTATGACATAAATCAGCAACAATTTTTTACTCTTATAGCTTTTCTGAAATATGGAATTAAATTTACCAAGTGTATTATCTGGCCAATTGATATTTTATTTCCTAGTTTTAATTAAAATGTTCTTTTCTAGTGTGAGACATATTTGATTTTTTAATGCAGTTAGAAAAAATGGGTGTGGTGCCTTCACATTAGGTATGCATGATGTATTTGACTGACTTGTCTGAGCTCTGGTTTGGTGGGGGTTTGTTTGGGTTTTTTAATGGAAACTGTCATTCTGAAGACTAATGTCATCAAATTTGAGATGCTTAGTCACAACTAAAAATTTCTCAGTGCTGAATTAACATTTTAGTAATTCACAGAATGCTTTGCAGTTTTAGACAAAAACTGCATTTTAATCAGTGGTTGAATGAACCTAAAAGAGAGATGAAGGGAAAGATTCCTTTCTTCACATATCACCCAAGCTGCATTTTTTACCTTCCAATTTGGACTTTGCATTTCTTTGGTTTTCTACTCAATTTGTTTTTCACACCATACTACCAAAATTAGTTAAATCTTGTAGATTCTCAGTCACTGAAAGTATTTGATCAGAGGACATACACTTACAATAAAGGAACTAATTATTGGAGATTTTCTGAAATGAATGCCTTAAAATCATGCTGGAAAATTACTGATATATTAACATTTTCTCCATTCAAGCATATAAAAATTCCTTTGTCTTAAAAAGCCGTAGTGTACGTGCCATGCATGTCTGAGTATCAAAGAATCTCTGCCTATATGTCTGCAATAAGATATGTAGGCATAACCTATCTAGCAGGATGAGACGAACCAACCAGGCATTCTCAGTGGCATTTCCACTACGAAATAGGGGTAACTGTTCTGCACAATATGGTTCCAAGGAAGTCCGTGTATCAGTTACAAGAAAAAAAAACAAACTGATATTGGCTCCTTTATGATTCCAAGTCTAAAGCACTAAGAAACTGTAATCAAGATCCATCCTTTCTGCTCAGAATGGTCTAGAAGAATCATATGTGGATAGGCTGATCTGTGGTATGAAGTCTTTTCTTTAGATTGCTTCGTTTCTTGCCATACATTTATTTTAATTCACGTTATTGTGATAACTCCAGTATTGGTAGGGAGAGTCTATCAGCTAAATCATTCGTTATCTACCAAACCCAGAAATATACAAGAGCAATTAATCCCCTGATGAATGCTTTAAGTAGAAGGGGAGCATATGGAGCTAGTACCTCTTATTTCAAATATTGATCCACTCACCAAGCTTAACTGTAAGTAAATAGTCATGCAGAAACTATAAGCGTTATCTATATATCAGCTGTAATTCCTCAAGAAAATGTAGTGTGTATTCCCTTGCAAAAAGGCAAGAACATAATCAGATGTAATAATTGGCCTCTTGCGTTACTGATGTAAAGTAATGATGACTTTAGAGAAAACAAATCTGAAGAATTATCAAAACGGCTTTTTATATTTTCCTGTAGGGTATTTCATGTCAGCCATGAGTTCTTATTAAAATTCACATTTTAAATTATGATATTTGACTATTCACTTATAATTTATCATCTTGTTCATGAAGATGCATGATTAATGAAAGGAAACTGAAGGGTAATTGAAAAGTACTAATAAAATTTAATATATTAGATCTGTTATTTTTAATTTTCCAAAGGATCATCAGGAAGCCCCTTATCACTTAAGAGAAGTCTCCTTAAATGACCACAAGATGAATATCATGGGCTTCAAGCCCTAACAGTGATTTCAAAAGGAGCAGGGCCTTACGTACACAGAAGTCCTGTCAATTATCTTTTCTGCCACTGTTTTTTGCCCAAGAGTCCCTTTATTATTTGATCTCAGTCTTCCTCTCAACGAAGGATTAAAAACCAAAAAGCCTATTTATGTGAAGTGCAATACTTGGCTTGTTTAACGTGAGAAACCAAATGGATCTGGGAGTAGTTCTGTTTACCTAAACTGCGACCAAATGAACTTATTATTTAGTGTGCATTTGTACCCGTTGATTTTATTCAGACAAATCAGGTCTTTTAGTCCTGGGCAATTAAGCACACCAAAGCATGTGTGCACACCATGTGCAAGTGGAAGGAAAATGGAAGATACTAAGCTGTGTATTCTCCTCCGTATCAAAGATAGCTCAGCATGATGAACTGCTTTACTTCTAATCAGAGCACTCTGAACCACCGTAACAGATCTTTCAAGATGCTACAAAAATAACACCCTTGTGGTTTTAATTTTTCAAAGGTCATTCCCTTTAGAAATATGTGAACTTCTACAAATGACAAATAATGCCTAACGATGAACAACCAGGGATGAACAGCCAGCTGGCTTATTGGTATTCAAAGCTGACTCAAAAGACAGCTTCGTAACAAAGGGAAAGGAATACATAGCCTAAGTATGACACAGGGGTTCAACTGGTAAAACACACATCAAAGAATACTGTGGGTACAAAAAGGAACTGTTTAATTAGCAGCTTCAAGAAGACTGACCATTTGCATACTGAACAAACAACTGAGTTATCTGTGTTCTGATCAAAGGCGTTTGGACCTGAATGGTCAGGGATTATGTATTATGTATCAGTCAATTACACAATTAATGCACAAGTCTGAGTCAGAAACGCTCCATGTTTGCTCGCAGAAACCCGCTTCCTTCATCGGTGGAGTTCAGAGATCTTTTACTATAATTGCCATACCAATGAGTTTGGTGGACAGACACAGTTCTGATGTAAGAGCAGATCTGTTCTAATTAAGGCTACGGAGCTAAAGGAGGTAGGAGCAAAATGTAGTTAGTGCTTCCTTTTTTCTTCTTTTCTTTCTTTATATATACTTTCTATAATAACACAAATGCTGGGGAAGAATAGCTCTATAAGCATTGATAAATCTTTCCCTTTATTCCACCTGAATTATTTCCATTTTTATTTTAGTACCACCATGTGTGAAGTCTCAATAGCTGAACAACTTGCTTCTAAAACCTTATTTGTCCCACGGTTCTTCTAAAAATCTGAGATCAATATTGAGAATTAGCTTCATATTTACAGGGTTTGACAGGCACACGTGCAACTGGTGCAAACAAGATGCAATTTCACACAAGCTACTGCAAACTGATAATGAGGTTCTCAGTGATATGAAGATTCAACTGCCAGGCCAAAGCTTTTGTTTCCGAGATATTCCATTTGCTAGGAAAAAAGAACATTTGGAACAATGTTTGTAAGCTGAATGACAAAGTATCCTGAGGGATCTGAGCAAAAGCAGTTAACGAAGAAACCAGCTAAGGAAGAACTTATGTCATTTGCAACCATGGCACAGCAATGCAGATCTCCAATATAGTTTTACTTCCACAGTTAACAGCACACAGCTCTGCTACATAGCTTATTATCATTAGATTTCAAGGCACTTCACAATGTCTATTGTCATCAACCATCAAAACCACAAACCTAATTGTTCATTAGCCGTGACTATTATGTTTATGCAGTGCTTTGGCAGTGAAATTTCTTCCACATAGTATTTGTGGCTCAATCTATACTAATTAATTATACCATTCTCAGGCAATAAAATATGGCCCTGTATATTGTTAAAGTAATCCAGGGAATGATTCTGGCCTTGGCCAACTTGCACTCTCCCAAATAATTCCCAAACCTAAACTGGGAGCTGGAGCCCAAAGGCCATTCACATGTAACCACCCTATTTTGGCAGGGAGCTTTATTAGCACGGGGTTGATCTGTGCCAGTTGGCCTCAGTGTCTGGGAATCTTCCCAAGCATGTTTAATTTAGTAGTGTCAATAGCCTGACAGACCAAGAATTAATTAAAAAATTTGGCCATTTTATGCAAGCCTGTACTTCAGTGGCAAGAAAACAACTGGGCAGGGGGAACAACAAAATAATATTTTAGACATTTCAAACTCTTGGGAAAGTGAAATGAAAATCTAATGATTTGTTATACGGTAGCTTAATATTACCTATTTTAAAACTGAAGTAATATTTTTTCCTTTTAAACAGATATTGTTCTTTATACAAAGTTTTAGATTTTGGTTAAAGGGCAGTTTGATCACTATTGTCAGTCATGTCTACTGTATTTCCCTTTTCCAAATGAAGTGTTAAATGAACGATGAAGTTTTAAGAGTATTAGACATCAGAAAAATGTTATTAAAGCAGCTACGTGCAAATTACAGTTTTGCCTCTTGTGATGCTCTAGATTTTTACACCGGAAAGATAAACAAATACATACCCCTCCACTCCCTGCACACTGAAAATACCTAATGCAGCTTAACTCACAAAGTGCTGAGAAATTTGTACAGAACATCGCTTTGCTGTAGTTTTTCTAGGCATAACAATGCCTAGAAATCTAAGCGTGAATTTTTCATGTTGAGCCTATGTTTACAGAATTTAACAAACTCTGCTATCTTTTTTTTTTTTAGCTAGGCTGGTAGATACTTACTCTCCACTTGAGGGAACTCAGTCCACCACCGTACCCATTTCACATCCCAGATACCAGGCCACATGACATAAGACTCTCTGGAAAGGGGGAACACAAGTGGCTAATAGTATATTGTAGGAACCAAAACCAGTTCTCCTAGTTTCTGAGTACCTTAAGTACTGCACTATGTGATGAGAGAAATATCTCTTTTTGCCTGGCAGCTTTCTGATTATAGCCTTTTATTGTCTTTGATTTTCTTACAAGTGCTCAGAAATATAGCAAGCCATTACACAGATAATGAAACTTTTGCTAATAAAAAAAAAGGTATTTAAAAAATTCAGGAAGCGAAAACATATTGCAAAAAAAAATTGTTCGACACAATTTTTCTACCAGTTTCTGGATTCAGGTACCAAAAAAATATAATAAATAATTAACTATTTATAGAGTTCTAGATAAGAAAGTGTCTCTTCTCCAAAAATACTTATGTGTCCCTTATCAAAAACTACTTTTATCTCAAAAAAGGAGAAAAGCAAACCAGAACCAAATGACCAACACAACAGGACTTTGTGAAGTATATTAAGAACTACTTTTTTTTTTTTTTTTTTTTTTTTTAAATAGAAAAGGATCATTTTGCTTTTTGGGCTTCTAGCTTCCACTGCTGATAGTACAGACTATCAGCAAGTGACTGATCTTTAAATCCCTGTTTCAGAGTGACTTGCTCTTTGATATTGATTCAACAGGATTAAGAGCAAAGTGTGCCATGAAGACAGATACATGTGGGGAGGAGCCAAAACATGTTTTTTTTTTAATGTGTGCATGAAGCCATGACCAGACTCCAAGTACTGAAAAGGACTCTTTTCTCCTTACTACTCAGTTTGAAATCCAGCGCATGTTTTAAAAGCATCTGAAGTGACAAAAGAATTAAGCTTACTTTCAAAATAGGAATACAGACAGAAGTTTTTAAAGGAAACAGATCTTTAGTAATAACTTTATCCTCTAGAACAACACAACCAGAAATCCTCAATAGGATTAAAATCATGAAGCAGACCTGTGGACTTTTTTTTCTTTTTTGGTTTCAAGAATCATTGCAGCATTGATCCCCAAAATAACTCCTGCTAACGTGTGGTTATGAATTGAATGAACTCATATCATCTGCCTTGATTTAAATATTGATTCTTTGTAATGTATGAGAACAGCTGCTTTTCTGAATTCCTTTCCATCCTCCTTATTACTAAAAACATCATCAGTTTATCTATGGGATTTTTGTTGCTTAAATAGCATTTCAACAAGACAATCTAATGAACTCAGAAAAGATTTATTCACTGAGATCTGAGTAAAATACAATCCAGATTTTCAAACCCTGACTTAACAGAAAATGAATTGGGGAAGTTTTTTGATATTATGGGAAAATTGCCTATACCTGTAAATCTAAAAGCTGAATGTATAATTAATTTGATGAATGAATGGAATAGGTGAATATAAGCTTTTCAATGAGAAAAAAGGTTTAAAATAAAAAACTGGAAAGCATGACTATTTCACATTGCACTCCAAGAAAGAATTGATGCCCTCAAAGGATTAGGAGAAAGAATCTGCCTCACTAGTATTAGGAGTCTACAAAAAATAAGACAATATTTTTTGTAGATAACACTGTAACAGACACTTCTCAGCTTCTCAAGAGAAAGGCAGGCAAAATATGGTGCTTGAGAAGTTGGGAAGGGATGCCTCTTCCCTTAAGTCTTCTCCACGACAGCTATGACTAATTTCATCAGTAAATCTGACTATTTTTATGTATACCGGGGGCAGTTTTGTCTCATTTGCAAATTAGTAATTTAAGCTCAGATGGTTTCCAAGGTTCATAGCCTCTCAAACATCTACCTTAATATGAATATATAGCTGTAAAAGTTCCTCCTTCTCTCTCTACAAAGGAAGACCAGACAGCTATTAATCAGGTCCGGCGACGTAAATCCCATTCACTTTGTATGGCGATATATTCTAAAATCAAAATAATTTCCGACATAATCTATTTTCTCTGAGTAAACCAGGTGTGGGTCAGAAGCATGTCTTTGTCTCAGCTTCATCTGCCTTGAATTAGAACTCTACATATTGCATATCATGCAACATTTTCATATAAATCACCAAGATGAAATAAAGGCAAAGGTCCTTGACACTCCATTGTCTTTCTTAGAGTGCCACCTCAAGTTAGCTAAACTCAGTTGGCTCATTCAAATACGAGTTTTTTTCCAAAGTGAAGAAAAGGTCTAAGTGACTTGTCCTTATATGTCCTCTCTGCAGCTACAGTGTAGGCTGTACCTACAGAACTTTGACTACCTCAGTAAATTATGCCAAAGGCAGGATATGAATGTAAAATGCTGTTGGCATATCAATATACAACTTGGGTGAGATGTGCATCCCTTCTTCTAGCATGCACCACACTGGAAGCAGCTGATGTTACATTGAAAATTCTAGTTATTTCGGAATAAAAATATCCAAATAGGCACTTTCCAGGGCAGTTACTATAGTAACTGTGAGAGGGGGAAATTAATTCTAGCTCTCTAACAAGAGTCAAGAATAACCACTTCCATTACATATGCATAACGATAAAACTATGTTAGCTCATATAAAATAATAATTATGAAAATTATTTTTTCATGAAGTGGATTTTTATTTTTAAAAGAGATCTTGAGCAAGCAAGCAGAACCAAACTGTAAAAATATTCTGCACAGTGAGCTAGTTATGTTACCAAAAACTTTGAAAAACGTATTAATTTTTTTCATCTCAGACTGAAAGCACATTTTTTGGCAGCACCTCAGCTTTCTTGTTTTCTTCTGTGCCTACAGATTCTATCAAACAAGTAGTGTAGATGATCTATAAATTTCTACATGGTGCCACACACATCTCAATGCCCATACAAGTACAACTTCCAAAAGATCTGAGTAAGCAAAAAACCACATCATCTAACTCTCAGCTGGCAAATATTTTGTCAGGTAAGAGTTAAGAGCATTGTATTGCACCATGCAGATTTATAATGCTTCTGCTGAGTATAGGCTCAGTAGCTGTTCCACAGTCAGTGGGCTTTATGCGGTGTGGGATGTTTAGATCAAACCTTCTGCTTTTTATTTTCCTTTCATTTTTACTTTCCTGCCTGAGTGCTTTCTCTCTGAAACAAGGAAAAGGCATCCACATGAACTGCCTGCAAATGCTTGCAGCTTAATTGCTTTCATCTGGGGACTTGTTATTGTTAAATTTAATAGACATTGGGGTGTTCTCTACTGAGACCTTTAATGTGTTCGGGGCCTTAGAGATCTCTGAAGAAAAATGGAACTTATGGAGAGAAAGTCAATGGTCCACTGACTAAGGAAAATCATGCACCTGCTATAGAACATCTTTCTTTTAATATTACACCACGGTCTTTGGGTCCTAAAGGACCAGTGATGACAGGACTAATTTAAACCTCTTAGTCTTGCTGTGATTATAAAATGATGTCCAGCATGAATATACCTAAAATTGTTTGTAAAGTGACACAGAGGAGTATTTTCTTGTATGTACTTATGCATCCTTAACATGCAGATGCAAAGTTCCTTATTATAAAGGTGATTTTTTTATATCAAAAAATAACTCATATACCATTCTAGATTAGTACATTTGATTTTTAAGGAAGTATAACATTAACCCTATTTGGATAATATTTTTTCATCTTAAGATTCACCAATCACTGTAAAGACAGACAGATTCAAGTTATTACTTCCTCAGAACAAAAGTTGGTTTTGTGGGAATTTTTTAGGTGCAGCACTGAGCTGTGATATAAACCCATAACTGAGATTCGAGTCCTGTCTTCTAGAGAGATGTTTCAAGCAACAGAACTTGGAGTTAAAGATGTATCAAACCTAAGATTGCTTTCTGTGCATGTGGAGCTTGTACAACAGTGTCTTCTGACTTGGGAAGAACATGCTTAGTAGTTCATTAGGCAGACAGCTGAGATTCTAGTTTAATATCATCAAAGCTTTTTTCCTGTTCATGTTAAGGTATGTCAGGATTCATTGTTGGGTTTCATCCTTTTTCATATGGAGTTCAACATATATTTTTGTTTTATCATATCTTCATCTGCCTCAAATCAACCAACAGCTATTGAAAAATTAAGGAGAAACTCTGTTCTTGTGAGATTACCAGATTGATTTCCAACCTAACGATGCTCAGCTAAGCAGCCAGGTTTGAAAGCTTATCCATAACAAATGTTTTGAGTTTCATACATTACTTCTGTAATAAACTCTTCTGCCTGGAAGGAGTTACAGAAAGCTACTACAGAATGAATCATGCTGTGCTCTGTAGTCAAAAAACAGGTAGTAAAATTTTTGTCCTTTTAGCCAAGCAGTTGGCTTGTTAACACAGTTGAATACAGTAGTATTGAAACAGTTAAAACAAAAAGCAACCACTAATACAAGGAGAAAACATGGGTATGGAATGAAGAGATGTTTTTCAGATGAGAGAAAGAAGCAGATGGAAAGCTGATGAGGCAAAGAAATGCCAACCTGGGACTTTATCAAGCCATCCAGGTGGCAAAGCAAAGTGTTAGAGCTTAATTCCGCAAGATACTGAGAAATTCTTGAGATTTTATGTTCCCTGATCGTCCCTACAGATGAAATATTACAGCAGGCAATTAATTTGTACACTGCTCTTTATCAATAGCTTGTTAGGAGAAATAAAATACAAGAATTTTTTGAGAAGCTGAATTTCTTTTAGAGTACCTTTGGTGATAGCTTTTGAAAACTCGATAGAAAGGAAGCTTGTTTTTGACACAGTCAAGGGTTTAATCGGAGCTATATTTTAATAGCCCTGGTGTGTAAATATCAGGCTACTTCCATTCCAGAAGTGAAAATAATTTTTAAGACTATAGATAAAGCTCCTAGAGTGTCTTAGATGATAGATAGAAAATAAAGATGTTGGGGACCCTCTTATCTGAAAAGAGAAGGTATTACAGTGAAATATTTTGGATTCTAAGGTCTGTCATCTTTAGAAAGAACAAGATTTGTTCAAAATGGTGCTGTTGCAAAAATCTTTCACTGAACTTTCGTGTACAATAATCCGTCGATGCTCAACCACTTCCCTTGATCTACCACAGCTTCCCTCATTTGCATTTGCCCTCCCATGCCTTTGTATCTGACAGACTATAACCTGCCTCCACACACAGACCACAGGAATAGGTGTTTGGACTTTCTTTTCTCCATAATTTTAAAATACACTTTTATCCTCATAGCTACTGGTAAGGTCATGCATGTTTAGAGACTCCTAAATGTGCAATAAAATTGACTATGCAAAGAGCATCAATCTCTATGCATGCAAGATGATCTTGTTCATACAGCAGCAAGGGAGAAATGAGTGACAGGTCTCATTTGAAAGGCTATAAAGAAAAGGGAACGCTTAGGAAAAAAACCACACATAAGGAAAAGCATCTGAATGTTAAATTGATTTAAAATATTCTAGATATGATCAAAAGAAAAAAAAAAAGGATTATAGAAACTAGAGAACAAAGGATTTGAAAAAATGATTTGTCCTATATTTATCATGAGATACTTAACTTACCACCTATTGAAAAACTGTGCAAAACCCAAAAGAACAGTGCAATTCGTAGATATTTTGTGAAAACTTCCCATGCTACTGAAGTCATTGAGTGCTGAAGGTGCCAAGGCACTTTCTAGAACTGAGTGTTAAAGACAGAGTGGAGCAAGTCTAGGGTCAGTTCTGTCAAGTCTTTGATACCTGGTGATGATCTTCCCACTGTTAAACCTAAACAGAAATAATGACATAGTGTATTTCTAAAGTAACAGGAAGCTTTCTTCTTCTTAACTCATGCTGAATTAGGAAAACTTCCCTGGGAAATGTATCTCTTGGGGAATATGTATTCATTAGTAGTTTAACTGCAATGCCAGCACAGTAGAAACAGCTGCCTCTCTGTTCTCCCCTAAGAATTGTGTTGTCTTTTGTCCTAAGAGGCTAAGATAATGCACAGAAAACCAAGTAGGAAGTATTATAGCAAGCAAAAGATTTCTAACAAGAACTATGGCCACTGTGAAATACGTATTTAAAATTTGACTCAGTTTTTCAACAGAATAAACATCATTTTGCCAGTTGTCATGTGTTTTAGAACCATTTATGCCATTTATTCTCAAGCAGCATCACATTTATTTTCCTGGCCTGCTGTGAGAAAGGGTTGAAGATGTTACTGCCACAGTTGAAATATGTTGCCATATTCAGCGAAGATATTCAGCATTACGCTGCACATAATGAGCTTCACCACTTATCTTACAATTAGCCACGTTGACACGTTTTTATAAATTAGACCTAGCAATCACTTTAAGATGAGACATCTTTCCTGCAAAAGGAATCCTTCAGCCTTGCAGGAAGCACTGAAAGTCAGGCTTTTACTACAATAGGAAGCAATTTCTGTTATGGAAAAAGAGAAAGGTGCCTTCTGAACATGCCAAAAGGAAAATGAAATGTGAATCAAATTTATGGGGGCAACAAGAAAAACTGTTTTCTTTAAGTGAAGAGTCGTTTCACGTAGCCTAACACTTCTTCTGGGCTAATTGTTCAAGTTCTATATATCATAGTATAACCAGAGGTAAGACAAAGCAAAACAAATTCCACTAATGAGTACGGCCCAGATTCTCAGGGGCATAAAGCAGTTTAGTTACGTTAAATGCAAGAGGCACAGAAGCTCTTTCAGATATGCAGTTGGTACCACTGAGCCTGAGAAAGAGCTAGAAAGTGACAGAATCATAATTCTCCTGTACAAGTCTGTTTTGACTGATGGATTTCTGATGAATTTCCATTAAATATGAAATACTGTGCTAGGTACATATTTTTAACTGCCTGGTAGTTAATTTTACAGTTTTGAGCTGAAGACCTGGAGCTCTTCAGCGAAGTATGTAAGTACAGCTAAGTAATCTGTCTGGTTAATTGTTCCTCTTTTAAACCCTGATAAACACAAGTTTAGGAAAGAACTGCTGGTACCTCTTTAAGCAAATACTTTCCATATTTATATACTAAATCTGACAGAAACTGAAAGTTACTACAGAACATCAGATTATATTAGTTATAACACCTTTGTGGAGAGAATATAAATTCCTACAGTCTGAAAATATTTTAAAATTACACAGTCACGCACATCAGAAGGCTTTGGATTTGTGAAATCTGAATTTCAGTTTTACTCATACGGGCTGCCACACAACACCGTTACCGCTGTCAGTAACGCAGAGGTGTTTTATTTGTATTCCACGGAGGATTCCAGGAGGTCCCTTTTGCCAAAGGCTTTCTGTCTGTCTTCAAGTCTCACCTGCCACATGGAAATCTTCTAAAAAGACCCTACCTTTATGCTAGCAACTGGTGATGATGAGAGGTTCACTGTTAACGGCTTGCTTTATTCTGTCCTGACCTTGTGGTTTACTCCGAGAGCTCCACAGAAATCACTGCAGAAATCTTTTCATCTGCATGAAGAATTTTATGCGCATTATGGAATGAATAGTGTAGCACTGACAGTATGAGACATCATCTCACTTCAGGTTACAGATAATTTGCATTTCAATTTGCTTAAGGACATTAAGACAGCTATGCATTCAGGTTTGACTGGAATGTCACCTGGTTTTAACTTTTGTTGTAAAACTTGCAAATACCTGTTATTAACTTCCAATCTTTTGTTCTAACTATTACTTCCAATCCCAGAATAATGAATTCCACTCCACAGACAGCCCTGCTAGCCAGTTTTATAAGTCTATCAACATGCCCAAGTATATTTAAACAGCCTGGAGTGTGACAAACTAAATAAAATGATCAAAGAACTTCAAAGTGTCATAGCACCTCGCAAGGCAGATCTTGCAAAGGTATCAATTCTTACTTTGCAAATATTTGCAAGTTAAAAAATATTTCCATGAATTTGTCAAAAGGCAAAAATGTCACTTCTCCCAGTAAATATAATTTTTCATTATGACAGCAGTAAAAATATAGAGTGGTATATGTGCTCTAATCTCTTTATATCTTGTAATATAATTAGGTCGTTATAGCAAAATCAGAGGAAAATAATTATGGGAATAACGGGATTTTTGTGAGGCCTGTACTTTTTTCTTTTATCACAAACACTTTTTGAACACACAAAATTCTGTGTTTGATTTTAAGTAAACTACCGTAATTTCAAAATAACAATATTATAAATATTAGAAGTTGTGAGAGGAGTTAAAGTCTCTCAAGAGAAATATTAAAAGGCACAGACTTCTCCCTCCAGCAGTTACAGTACTACTATATCCAGGCTATATACCTAAGATGCATTATTCTTAACAAAGAATAACCAAACACAAAGCTGTCTGATATAGTGGGATATCAGCTTCAAAAATGGCAGGGGAAGGGGAGATATATTTTGTCACATCCAGGAACCTAAAGCTTATGGCTTATCTATTTTTTGTATTTTTTTTTAAATTCCCAGGGGAAAAAAAAAAAAATGTTTAGGTTCCTGAACCTGGTTAAAAAAACCCTCTGTATTTTTAAGCTGATATCCATATACATATATGCACTGCACATACATTCCTTATTTTTTCTCCTCTTTTCAGAAAGGCAAATCTGTCTGCTTCAGAGAAAACCAAAAATGCAGCACCCTTATTTTGTTATTTAACTAGACAGTTGGAAGCTGTGAACCTACTAAGGGTAAGTCTATTCTGAAAGTAATTTGAGAGTACAGTGTTTCAACTGGGAATCACAGTATGATTAGTTTTTCTTTCAAAAGAAAACTAATATGTAATGAGAATAGGAGCCTGTATCAATTTGTACACAGATGTATGTACATTACAGAGACATATTTTAACACAGAAACGTGAATGTATACATGAACACAGTTACATACAGAATCATTGATATTTATTTGGGTTTTTCTATCATAACTTATAAGTAAAATATATTTGGCATGACTGTGGGGCATGATTAAACTCTTTTATTGGATTATTATTCAACACATTTATTATGGTGGTGTTGAAATAATAGCTGCAGTGATCATGTAGATAATTTGTACCTAAAATATTTGCAATCTAAAGAGAAGGAATTGACAGTGTGTAGGGAAAGGGAACAGCAGCCACAGCAGAGTGAACACTGGGTTTGTAAAAATGACATGATTCATTTGAACTTGTGAGTTGAGTTAGGAGGAAATTAGACTACTGGAAATAAAATTAAATTAGTCATATGAGGGTGAGAAGACATGGGGGGAAAGGGAAATTAAGATAGAGATGTTAAATGATGTTGAGCAGAAGGGAAGATTCTTACACCAGCCAATGTGTAAGTGCAGTTGAAAGAGCATTCTCTGAAAAGTTCCATGTGTATCCCCAGTCCCATAGTCAGCCAAGACCCAGACACGGTTTCTTTTCCTCTATAACCACAGCCAAGTTTTCACAAAAATGAAATCTGACTGCACTGAATAGGAACTACACATTCTGTGGAAAGTACTATCTGCAATTATTCTTGCTTTCATTTTTAGTGGCTGTTTCTCTTCCCTGTGAAGTCTCTAACTTGTTTCTTCCTGAAGTTTTCCTTAGGGACATATGATGAATAAGAGGCTGGGAACAACAAAGGGACATGGCTGTGAGCCATGCCACAAGCTGGCACCTGGCTTGCCCAGTGTGGTGTTAATGAAGATACCTGCCTGACTTACAGCTGTGTGATAAAACCTGTGTAGCAAGCTTTTGTGGCCATCCTGTAAGCCAGCATCACTGACCCAGCTGGAATAAATCAATATGGCACACCACTGTGTCACCTCTGTCTATAGTCACCTTTACAAGGTATGTAAAGGGGGGACATTGCTGCAGGATTCAGTGTTAATAGGGTCTTGGGAAAAGTTGCCATGGCTGGGTCCAGCCACATGTGCCAGAGTAGGGAGATAAACATCGTTCTGTACTCTATATGTGTGTATTTTTACTCGTACAGTCAAATATAATATCAATTTTACACACCATCTTTAGAAAGTTCTTACACTGGAAGAAAGCATGGAAAAAAAAAATCAGTTCAGTGATGGATAAAGAAATTAAACCTTAAGACTTAAAGGGTATTTGCAGTGCATATATAAAGTTTTGTGCTCAATTCAGCAACTGGGTGATTCTGTTCAGAGCATTAATCTGCTCTCTTGCTACTATATCTACAATAGTTCTCCCTCTTCTTTTTTTTCCCATTTTCAGTTCATCACCCCAAAGTAAATTAATTGGAAAACAAAATCATTAAAAGACAGAAATAAAGTATTATGTATAAGCAGTTTCAGAAGTAATACATCTTCTTCAACAAGGCTCACATCAAACCCCTCCATCCCCTCTGACACAATCTAGGAAAGAGTTCACTGTAATTTACATACATTTGTGATCTGTAACCTTCTAACAACATGGTTTCTATTTTGGGGAAGTTAAATTTTTGTAATAGTTGGCAATTCTCCTGTTTTTTGTTGCTGGTTTTGTACTGAATCCTCTCTTTTTTTTTTTTTTTTTTTTTTTTTTTTTTAATTCAAACTGATTCTTACCTCTCCTAGCTCACTGTCTGTGAAGAAATTAAAGGAATTTTTTTTAAAAGATTTGTAAGATACACTTTACAAATAGAAACATTTAATGATTAACTAGAGATACAACTTTTACCAGTTATCTACTTCAGAAAAAACTTTTACTCAGAAATACTCTTTCAAAATTGTCTTAAATTCTCATACTTCTCTGAGTATCAGAGCAACCCATATAGAAACTTTTTAACCATGACACAGAAAGCCCAACACTCCCTTTTTAAGTTCTTAGGCTTTTGAAAATATCAGTATCTACAGTATTTCATGTTCAAAGATTTTCTTACATTTGTTATCAATAATTCCTTTGAAAACTGCTCTGCCTTTATATATGTGTGTGCATACAGATTTGTGTTCCTTTCCTGTATTCCTGAAGCAAATATTTTTAGACTATTGTTACATGTCAATATATCGTTTCTCAGAGTCCAGAAGTGGAATGACTGGGGGCTTATTCTCTAAGGGAATCTTACCTGCATGAAAGAGATATTTTTCCTTACATTTTCCATTAAAAAAAGAAAAAAAAAAAAAAGTCAAACATGGATAATAAAGATGTAGAGTTTCTGACAGACTGGAAAGAACACAGAGACCAGTCCTTTCAGCCCCAGAGGTAACAAATTCATAGGAGATTTCAATTTGGATGTGCATTGTGAGTCATTTCTACACCGAGAGAGATTTAATGCCAACATCAGTTGATTCACTACTCAGAATTTCACGTGTTATCCCTTGGGAAGAGTGACTCAGTCTGTAAGTTTACTCCAGACTGATTTTTATTACATGAAAACAGTCATTGAGTAATTGTCAATATAATTTAAAAGAATGTCATTAATCCACATGGTGGATTTTAGGCTAATTCATCGAAGAGAAGAAAGCAGACATTAATTAAAGATTCCTCTGACTACACATCTCTCTGCCAGGAATTCTCACACTAATAAAGAAATCACTTCCAAAGATATTTTTTTTCCCCCCATTCTTTCTAGCTTTTGCCTCTCTCCTTTGTCACATTAAGCCTCACTGGTCATCATTCTCACCAATCCTCCTTTACATCAATCTATCTTCAGCTCCTGGTTTTCCACTCCATACTCCTCCAGTTTTACAAAAACACCTCCCCCAAATCACCTTGCATTTAAGAAGCTCTTCAGCTCCAGCAGAAGAGGTGATGATGTGTTGAGTATAGGAGTCCTATTTTTGCCTCTAAACCCAGCAGTCCTAGGGTTATTGTGAGAATTACAGAGGCTTTCAAGTTGAGTTTACAAAATCAAGCTGGTTTCATAGCAGCATTTACTACTCCATAATTTCATCTAATCCCCACAGCTACTGACATAAACTAATTGCATGTACACATATGATCCCATTACGAATGGTGCAATCCAGATGGTGCCAATCTGGGACTGCAAACAGAGTTCCAGTGCTGTCAAGTGCATGCCAGGCTTACCTGCTGCACTTACATCTCTATTCTTACTCCTTTATCACAGGTATTTCCTATTCAGCTGGTTGGACAACACAGTAAAGCCATGTAGTCATAAGTCCCTATGGAAAATATTGTCTCACAACTGTCCCAAGAGACACTGACAATATACAAATGCCTGAAAAATCTTAAATTTTGCTGTAAATAATTCTATCCTTACTATTATCATCATAATCAGCACCACTATTTATTATTAATTCAGCAGCACTTCAGAACTCCCGTGATAAGCAATAACCTCTCTACTGCAGAACACGAAATCACAGGTAGAAAAAGACAGTTCATACCTGAAAGAACATATAATATGTTCTTATTTAAATCTAAATAAAATATGAAAACTAAACATCCCCATGGCTTGTGTTTTATTCTATGTCAATCATCTCAAACTAAATAACTAGTAACCTAAAACATACCTACATACCTTTATGCAGATACACACAAACTGCATACCTAATTACTTCAGAAGAAACTAAAGGGTGTCTGATATTAAAACAGATCTTTACTACTCAATTTCTCAAGAAATCTCCCAAATCAAGCAAGTAAAACAAAAAGTAAATAAACCGATTCTTACATCCATTCACTCTTTGCTTCTTCGTAGAAATGACGTTTGGGAAATCACACAGACCTTGACAATTTTAAATTGAAAAATTTTCAGTGAAAAAAAGGAACACATTTCCACGCTGTGGTCCTTTAAGTGAAACTCTCCCTTGGGCTTAAATCCTGGTTTGCTGGCCTGAGCTTCCCAGATGATTTCAGTGCATGTTATCAAAAAGGACAATGAGTAGTTCTTCGTAATATAGAGGTACAAACATGTTATAAGTTAAAACAATACTTTAATTATACCCTTATGAAATTAGGAGATATGCCATAATCCAGAACACACAGAAAGGACAGAAAGTGTATTGATGTAAAGATATGTTGTACTAAATAAAACTACTAAATTTCACCTTAAAAAAACTTGGAAAATTTGAATATTACAAAACAACATTCCTCAGAACGAAAAGAACCTGAGAAAGCCATATGAAGTCATTTTGGTTCTACACTTAAAAAAAAAAAACAAAAAAAAAACCTACAGGCTGCAATGAGTTTGAAGATTTGGTCTATGTTTGGAGGGAAATAGATATGGGAAGTGCCAAACAATATTTCTACTTCAAAAAAAGTACTGGCAAATACTAATGGAAATATCTGTATTTGTACAGTTATACTGCAAAGGATGCGTTTAGATCCTAGACACATAACAAATATTAGTTAGTAATTTTGGGAAAATGTGTTCCTGGAGTGCCACAGAGCACATCGTCTCATACTATGCACTATGTCCTTGTGATATATTAAAAGCCATTTAGTTTGATTCTCTCTTCACTTTTTTCTTTCATTGATTCTTGAGCTGCAACCCCGATCTACATCAGCTCCACTTAGAGTAAAATCAAGCCCACTTTTGGCAAGTACTCAAGTCAGTTTAGCATTCACTTTCTACCCACATTCATGCAAATAAAACTTACTTTTCAGAGCAAAGTGAAAGTCAAATGAAAGGCCACTAGCCTGGCTGATGTGAATTCAATTTAGAATTCAACTGAATATTCACCAGTTTTTTGGTTTTTTTGTTTTTTTTTTTTTTCTTTTTCCCTTTAATGATATTTATTCAGCTCTGAAAAACATTATACACAAAAAGAACAGCTGATATGAATAGCCTGAATTTGTGGAGATCTAAAGAGCCAGATCATTTGGAGGTGTAAATCAGCTCGGTGGCTCTGCTGGAAGCAGTGGTCACACACTGAGGGTCGAGGGCACTCCGTCATTTTCACATCACTTCTGATTCTTTCCATGTTAATATATAAGCACAGATGATTTTATGATTGTTATTATTGCTCTTCATATTATTAAACAAACAGTTCAAAATTACTGTATTCAATTTGAATTGCTTCTCACAAAATCACTAGCAGAAATCCTTTCTGAACATGCAAGAGGCACTTCAGTATTTCATGAAGTGTTAAATTGGCAAAACAACAACACGAGTTCATTACTGCAGATTCTTTCCAGATGGAACCATAAATGTACTGTACTTTACTAAGCGCCCATGGTACAACGCAACCGAGTTGAATATCATGACCACTTTTTGAGGAATAATGTTTCAAATAGTAATCGTTTATTTTTGCAGGGAACAAACTAATTTTTTAAAAAGCATAGAAAGGAAGATTCCGGAGCCTCTCTGATTTCTTCTCATCTGTTTCTTTCTAACCTCTGAAAATCAGGACACGCTGTCACTGTGGCCTTTGTCTAGTTTTCAGCTCCAAAGCTGCACTGACGCTCCACTACCCCGCCTCTAACACAATCCTGGAAGGCGGGGTCAGGAGCCCTTTCCCCACACCCGAGCCAAGGTACTGACGGCCCACGTCAGGGACTACACACACAGCAATGTTAAACCCATTGCATTCCTCCATGTAGCAATTTCTAATGGGGTTAAAATTTCCAAGCAACCTGATGAAGCCAAGAGAATAGAATTCTTTGAAATTTAAACCACTAATTATATATGCAGTGAGAAAACGAAAGTGATTATAAGTTTCACAGTTGACACCAAGAGAAATTACTAAAGGCTCTTAATTTCCTTTTTTCCGTTACTATGCTAAGTTCTATTTTATTTTTAATCTGTCCATCTTTTTATTTACAGATCCGTTTTAGAATTTAAAATAGTGTGCATGTGCCTATTTTAAAACATCAGTCTAGTCCAGTCTCATCCCAATGTAATTCAAGAATAATTCCCAAGGGGTAAAAAACCCCATAAACAACACATACATATAACGTATGTAAAATGTAATTAGTTCTAGCTGTCCGTTATTCTTTTCTTAAGGAAAGGGGCATGCCAAAATTCAAATACATTTAAAGATGGAGTTGATATATTTTGTCCTCACTTACTTTGAGTAGGTTTTGCCCCAAAGCAGTATAGTTTCATTAATCCATACCATTTCATTCAGTGGACTTGCTTTAAATTTCCACTGTTGTGCTGGAGATTAGAATCAATCATTTCATCTACTCCATCTGAACTGTTGTTCAGACTAATACATTAGATCTACTTGTCCCCTGGAATACATCTGCATTTTGACCACATTTGTTTCTAGTTAGAAAGTATTTTTTTTTTTTTTTTTTTTTTTTTTTTTAATAAAGCTTTCAAATGCCTGAAAGAGGTAGCTCCTTTCCCTTGGAATTTTCAATGTAAAAATAAATATGGAAATAATGATAGAGAAAACAAACAGCAACACATTCATTTTCTCCTGCTTTAGAAAGGCTGTGACATCTTCAAGGGAACATCCAATATGAAATTATGCTCCCTGATCCCCAGAGATTTTTTTGAACAATCAAATTGCCTTGTAAAATGCTAATACCCCAGTCTTCTCAGTTCCCTTACATGGTAGGAAGCACATCTTACTTCTGCGTGCAGTGAACTACCCATGTTCCACAGATACGTAAATCTCTCTTCTGTTAAAATCTCTGCTTGTGTATATCACAGCTCAAAGCTGGTATTTCCTTAAATTCCAATCAAAAAACTCATTGCAGTAAAATTATATTTGTCCCAATTAAAAAAATAAACACTGCTAACAATGTGATAAGATTAACTTGATGAGAGAAGAGGCTTTTATAGATTTATTTTTACTTTAGCTTTTGTCTTGAAATTAAAAAGTAAGAGAAGCTTGTATCATTCTTCACTGTGAGTTAGGGGTAACTTGCTTAGAAATGAAAATGCAGTCCTATCTTGTACTGCTACAGCGCAACTGCTAGTGTTTTTCTCTCCCACTGACTGCACTCACATAATTTTGAAATAGCCATAATGGGAACATAAAAGTTGCCTATATTGTTAGACACTCCAGTTAGACTTTCATCCCAAAGATATGATGAAAATTTTATTGCTCTTGGCAAAATTGATAGACATAGAGTAAAATTCTACTTTTGTGACATCTTCAGCATAAATTCTGAAACCGTAATCCTGTTGAGGATCTTACATATTCCAACTCTCTGACATCAAATAGGGCAACAAGAGCAGAAATAAAATCCACAGTAGTCATAAATTTCCAAAAGTAACCATAGAGTCACATCTCTACCCTTTTGCACCCCAACCAAAATTCTTCTCAAACTTAGTACAAATGAATTTGTCATCAGGTTAGCAGTAAAAGTTAATTTATATGAATTTATATATTTCCATAAGGCACAGTCCAGAGGTTACAGATAAACTCTCCAAAACCAGAAGCACTCGCAGTCCTCAGACTCCTTTGAAAATACTGCTAGTAGGTGAGACCTAGCTGAGAGCACAGATGGTGATGTGAATGAATATTCCTCATGTAAACATACTATCATGTTAGGAAAGGAAAGAAATATATTCATTTGAAGACTTACTCTCAAATAAATACATACACTCAATATTAATTCTTCAGAACATGAACGCATGTGGCTAAAAAAAAAAAAAAAAGGTTTACTGTATCTCTGTTCAATTTTATTTGGGTGGATGTTTGTACCTATCTCTGTGTTCATTAAGTATCCACAGATAAAGCAATATGCTACATAAGCAAGGTAGAATGGTCTATCAGCCTGAACATGTGGTTTAAAACTGTTGCCTCCAGTAGATCAACCACTTTATTTATGGATTCTACTGTCAGGTTTTATGCCATCTTCACTGGAGAAGTCCCTTAACCCATCTGCCTACATTTCTGTAACGACAATAACGTCAAACTACCTCTTTACTTCTGGAGTCTGATAAAGAGTAATGAGTTACCATTTTGCAAAGGCTCCAAGGAGAAAACTATTCCACAGTCATTAAACTGTGCTTTCAGAGATAATCAGACTCTAGAAGGAATGATGACAAAATTACCTGTTTATTTTTTTCCCTGTGTACTTGCGTTGTCAGGTTTCTGCTTTTTTTTACATCATGCAAAATTATCTCTTTATCCAAGAGCCTGGCACAACTGGGCAGATTACCGAATAAAGGCGCACCAAATACTCGCCATGAGAGAGAAAAATCACCTCCATGATGCTACATTTGTTGCAAGAGGTGGGAAAGAATGGCATATTCTTCAGAACTATACATCAAAGAAATACCTGCCATTGGGTAAGCTCCTGCCTATGTCCTGGGAGCACATATTCCACTGACACGGTTTCATTAATTAATACTCTCCTGCAACATTAGTGATTGCGTATGACATTCTTTTATGAACAACATTTCAATCCCATCACCTTACAGCATATTTAAGGGCAGCATGTTGTTCCTTTTGAAGATTTTAATCCTTTTACTTTTTAGGCCAAGGGCAAAATTTTCGTCTTGCAATATGTGTGTTCCTATGCAAAGATAAAAACTAAGGGAAAAGTCTGGAGATCTGCTATACACAGTAACAGCTTAGAAAAGTTTCCAAAAGGCAAAAATGCTTCCATTTGGGAACACCTGGAAAGCCCCTCTGCACATTATATTCAATGGAGATTTACTATTTTGAAGCACTAGTATATTCCACATGACTCCTACAACTGACAGGAGAGGCAGAAGAGGAAAAGCGTGCAGCGATTTCTCTATTTCTTGGTTTCCTCCTACGTGGTAGGCATGTCCAAGTATCAAGATGCTGTCCAGAAAAATGAGCCTTGCATTCTCTCCCACCTATCAAATATGTAATACACCTAGACATATGCTTTATAGGTGAAAGTTTGTATTAACAAAAAGTTATTATATTGCCTTAGAGTTACCCACATGAAAGTATTTTCAACAGTTCAATGAGTTTATTTCAATAAACAGTGTCATTTCTCACATATTCTTCAGTTTTTATAGCATGTTATATCTAAAGACATCCAGTCTTTTTACTGAAGTACAACCTTTTGACAGGATTTGGCCTACTTGAAACCTATTCCCCAGTCTCACATACTCAGCAAGAATTCTCCTTACACCGATGAACTGCATGCAGATACCCAGAGTGCATTAAGAGTCTTTTGTAAGTCATTTTGAAATGGTTACAGAGATTCGGGTTAAAAAATAACCTTATTTTGCATACCAGTAAAAGTTACTAAAGTCATATCTCAAGTTTCATAGTAGACTTATCTTACCATTGTATAGTTCTTGGAATGTTTGAAATTCCTTTATGCTATATCAGATTACTCTTTAAATAAGTTGACAAGCAGGAATGCTATCTGAACCACTGTAAAGAGACTGACAACCAACACAATCTGGAGTCAGATAAAAGGGGATTTTTGATGGGCCTGAAACTTATGAGCAAGTCAAAGAATAAATCTGTTTCTTGTAAGTTACTTTCTTAAAAGAAAAATATCTGGAGTGTATTTCATCTTGGACCTGTCAAAATAATAGCTTGGTGATGTGAATTCAGAACATAAAAGTGTTCTATTAGCAATCAACAAGAGACAAGAGATACACCAATCTTTTTTAGTATAGTTTTCTTATCAGACGTATTTGTTTTACTTCATGAGATTGTTCTAAATCCATAATATTTACATACATATGGCTGCACTGTTAATTCCTACTATGAAACTATTCAGGAGTATCCCTTTTCTGCTTAGTAAGGGAACTTCATAGCCAAGAAATGTAAGCCAAGGATGGTTGGTAGTCCTCTGATTGCACTGGTACACTTACACAAAATACTGTTTGAATAGCTCGGTTCCCAGCATCATAATAATGAGAAATTATAGGAACTGCAGACATTATATATTGTAACTACAAATTAGAACTGATAGCATGATTAAACTATTACAGAAGAAACCTATTTTTGTTTTCTTTTAATTCCATCTTCAGATATCTATGGACATTGTTTTCAAACACAAAGCTTTCTCCCCCTAACACTTTTCTCCTTTCTTTCAATTATCTCATGTAGTAGTGCTGGAAAGAATACTTCTTTGCAAGTGGAGGTTAAAAAAAAAAAGTTTCTAATGCTTATACGAACACAAGCAAATATAGAAGAGCTAGTCAACTGTGAGTTTCCTAAGAAAATATATCTTGTCATACCAAAGATGTCGACTGAAGGGACAAAATTGCAGTTAATAGTTATCTTTCTCTAAAGTAACGGTTCTGTGAAAGAGGTTGCAGGACAAAAAAAGCATTTTCACTCAGCAAGATTTGTGAGAAAACATTCTTTCTTATCCAGGTGAAATTACATTGCTCTAAATTAAAGTCAGATCAGAAGAATCCTAGAATTATCAAAATCATGAGCTTCCCCTTATTTTTACAATGAAATTAATCAGAACTTATTTTCACAGTGACATTAATCCGAGCAATTACTTTCATGCATTCAAGAAGAATTTGGCTTCTTCTGAAAATGGCATAGCTATGCCTGTCTCATGATCAAAAGTGGAAATTTTCATCAAGTAAATCTGATTTTCCAACTTGTTCAAATATTGAATTGCATCTGAGTTGGAAATCCACAAGCTTTAGTTTACTTTAGTTTTTTTCCATCAATGAATGTGTGTTCCCAATGAAATGATAGCAAATTAAAAAGCAAATAGGTCACAAGAAGCGATAAGAATAGTCATGATTTTTTGGCACATCTCCTGGTTGTGGAGGAAAGGCATGGAGATATCCTGGGGAGATTACTGTACAAAAATGCAGAGTTATTGCACTATCCCTCAGCTCCATTGTCAGGAAGTCAGCACTCATTCATAACCATTTTTACAACAAAAAGGATATTAAAAAAAATAACAGATGACCTTTTCATCTCCATAAAGCACTTAAATTTAAAAGCATAGCTACAAATAATAAGAACAAATAATACAATGACCGTTTTTCAGATTTGAGTGTAAACTCCCAAACAACGGTTAAGATGAAAAAGGAGAGGCCAACTACTTAGGTCTGTGTAAAGCCAGACTCACAAAAGAAAAGTAACATTATTCTCCAAGTTTGTCCTAATGAAATCTGGATCTAAAATACTGTGCAGAATTTTGCTCGCTGTTGTTTGAGACTGGCGTGTGACACCTAGTTTTGAGAAAACCTTCACAGAGAGGTTTATTTTGTTCATCAGTTACTAATCTGGTCGCAGGTTAGTAATATCTATGTTGAGTTTGGCTGAGTGTTACAAATCAGCCTGCTTTAAATCGGCTCATTTTGTGCACCTCTCTACACCACTAGGTTTTTATGAACTTTTACTGGAATCTGCCCTTGTAAGTGGTTACTTTATGTGAGAAATAGAAATCATAAAGTAATAATTTCATTAAGCTGACAACACAATGCAGCATTACACTGTTGAACAGTAGTTACTGATACTAAGAAAGAATAGTCCAAACTGCCATACTAAATAAACTCAATTTTTACCTGTTACATCCCAATTCCTGTTAAACTATGTGGGATTGCACATGTAAAACACAAACCGTTATACACAAAACCACATACCTAAGGTCATAATCCTGCAAAAATACACACACACACACACACAAAAAAAAAAAGAGAACAGTCCCACTGCCAGCGGTCCCCAATGACATGTCCTGCTTTCAGACACAAACCTCAGGTCAGGAAAGCATTAAAGAACACGACCAAATGTTGGAAAGTGCTAGTATTATTCCATAAAAGCAAAAAAGACTTTTTACCACAGCTTTAAATTAAATATATTCAAGAAATTTCATTAGTACACAAATGCTTAAACAGTCCTTTTTTAGGACTGCAGCTAGAATGGTAAATGCAGTTAGAATGGTAAATGCATTTTCGGGAATAATTCAGTTATAATTTGGTCTCTTAGCGCTGGAGTTGATTCAGATGATTGCTTGTACAAAATTGAAAGCTGCATTTGTTATTTTTGGACTACTAACCGAACAGCAAATATTTTATCACACTGTTACCTTCTTTTAGCTCCCTTTTTTAGTGAGAAAATTTCGTTTTTAGAAGGGATTAAAGTTTTGTTTCACCCACAAAAAAAAGGTTGGTGGTACTTCAAAAGCAGGAGGAATGAAGCAGATGTCAAAGATAATTAGGTATGAAAAAACTGCAAATACAAATCTATGGGTTGTTTTTGAAACTTTTGCTGACATGAATATCAAACCAAAAATATAATTTCAAATTAGTTCTGTTAGCCGCAGGTACCATGAAGAAAAGACATTACAAGAGGAAGTACCAAGTTGTATCAGATAAACAATTAATAACACACTAGTAATAAAATTCACTAATACTCTCAAAACATGAAACTCTTGAAAACAAAGACCTCTGTATGTTAACAGCACATCCTAACCAGTTCATCATATTCTGGAAGATTTTACTGAGTTTCCTATTTCTGTATATATTTCTACAAGAGACTTTTAGATGATTCATAGCAATTAATCCATGTTTCAAAAGATAAAGGCAGTGCCAAATCCTGATACTTTTGACCTGAATGTTTATAGCCATACCTGTTCTTTATTGTCTACAGTATAAACACTGTTTTAGTATAAACGTATAGGGCTGGTTACAGGTCCAACGAATAAGGCCCTGTACTCTTTGGAAGGGATAACAAGAAGAAATTAGATTAATTTCACAATATAGGATCACATTTGGAATCAAACAATGGTTTGGGTGGGAAGGGACCTTAAAAATCATGTAGTTCCAACACACGGGCAGGGCCACCTTCCACTAGCCCAGGTTGCCCCAAGCCCCGTCCAACTTGGCCTTGAACCCTTCCAGGGAGGGGGCAGCCACAGCTTCTCTGGGCAACCTGGGCCAGGGCCTCAGCACCCTCATTGGAAAAGATTTCTTCCTTATATCTAATCTAAATTAACCTTCTTTCACTTTAAATCTGTTGCCCCTTGTCTTGTCAGTACAGACATTGGCAAAGAGTCTTTTTCTTGTCTTTCTTATAAGCCCCCCGTTATATATTGAATTATAAGACTATGAAAAATCAGTTGAACATTTATTTTCCAAGACATAAAAATGAATGAATGAGGCAACAGGAAAAGGTATGTATGAAGGGAAAATTTTAAGGTATTCTAATGGTTCTAATTTTAAAAGCTGCCATCAAATCTTGATGGATTATGAAAGTGTGTCTAGTTAGATAAATTATAGGCATGACACTTTGGAGATCAAGAAGGTAGCTTAATTTATTAAATAGTGACTAAGTACAAGTACTGTGGCTCAACACTGAAGTGTATTAAGTTCAGCTAACTGCATTCAGGGGGTGTGAAGATGTACTGAACAACGGGAGTTGTCTTTTGTAGGGTTTTTTTTGAAAAAATTTTGGTTTTATTTTAAGGCTATTACCAATATGTCTGATTTCATGGACCCATGGTGGCAAAACATATAGCAGACACACAAAGAGATCAGGAGGACGGGGTTGTGTATCAATATGTATTTAGATATTCTACAGGGAAGATGGTGAATGATCCCGTAATGCATTTGGTATTGCATGCAGCATTTAACATTAATGTTCAACTTCCATTCTTCCCCTATTAAATGTTACATATTTTGTCAGAATAAAGAAAACTTAAATTTATTCTATCCTTAAGTCAATTTATTCATCCTTAGTGCTGGAGTTCAAAATTAATTGTTTTGCTCTTTGCAAATAAATGAAGCTTTTAAAAATTATTATTTTATATTATAGTATATTCCTTGGGTTTACATCTTACTATAAATCTCAAAATGACAATGTGTGTCAGAAAGCAAAGTTTCCTAGTCTGTGAATCTTTTCACCACAGACTGAATTTACGAAGCTGCTGGATTCCCTGCTCTCCCTCTCCGCTGAGAATGGGGCTGCTTCACTTGCACTGACCCTCACACCACCTGGCAGAAAGTTGATAGAGAGACTCTGGCAAAACGTACCAGTTTCTCCCCAAAGTGGGAGGGATAGATATGGTTGGTTTCATAGCTTTATGTAACAAAAATATTTACCCTAATGCCTTCATTGGCAATGTAGGAAAGCATTTCAGTAGGATGCGTTCTGACATGGAACACAAATTGCCTTCCTTTGCCGGAAGAAAGCAGAGAGCTTTCCAACTATTTTCCTGTGTGAAGCAGGCTAGTTGCCTTCCCATGCTGTTACTTTTCCATTGAGTTGTGAAATGAGTCATGAAGAAATCTGAAATGGAAGATGCAGAATTGCTTGGCAGAAGATTTTCAGGAAAAGCATATTCCAGACGCACAGTCTAATACCACAGAAAAAAAAAACTTGTATTATAACTGAATAATTATGACTACAGAACACATGAACTACACTGTAACCTAAAACCTGGGATTATATTTAATTGTGAAACCCAAGTCACAATGTCTCAGGAAATTTAAATCTGGATTTGAGGAGCTGTGTGAACAAGTTAGATACCTACTATATTAAGGCACCTTGGATTACTCTGCCTGCCTGTAAATCGCTGTTTAGTCTATCTTACTTGAATGCTTCTACTTATGCTGTGAGCAATATACACTGTAGTCTACACAGGCCGAATCGAGTCATTTATTTCTATACAATTTAAAAGCTGACAAAGGAGCTAGATTTAATCTGCTTTATACTCTCTTTAACAATGCCATATTTAAGACGCCTGTTGAAAGCCCGTAACGGGAATTTAACAAATCAGAAATATGGTGTAAGAGTCTCACTGCTACATGTTATTTAAACAGTTTTATCATTCCAAAGGCATTTTAGCAAGACCCATTCCAGCAAATATGGTGCTGTATCCTTTCAAAACCAGAATGTTTACTGGCAATCCTAAATTTATCTGATTGTCAGCAGTGATACACTCAGAGAGCAGCTAACCCTGACAGGGAATGCATACCATGTGTTAAAATATAAAAACACTTTGCGATCCGTGACCTGGCTGCGTCATCTTTGTAACAGCCCAAGGGAGCCACAGACAATCTTTCCACATACTCTACTGAAGACTGAGAAGGTGCTGGTTTCTTCTCCCACTCGGATGCCACCAAACCAGAACTGGGTAGTTTTGCTGCCTACAAAAGCAGTGGGATAACAGAATCATCCCCCTGCCTGCCTCGGTTCAGGAAGGAACTCTGTCACAGCGACTTCGTGCTCTCGGTGAGAAACCTGGCACAAATACAAAGCACTGGGATCATTCTGGCAAAATCACTCACGTAGTGTGAGATTCAGTTCTCCAAAACTGGAGAGAACGTCAGATTGTGTGGAGCTGTTCTTGCTTGTAAGCACTTCCCAGATCATCTTATCTGAGTTACAGCTCTACACCTGTACTGAAAGCCTACAATATTTCTTTTTGCCTTTTGAGATTTCCACTGAAGAGGTTTAAAACTGCAATTACTCTCACCTGTACAAAAACCAGGTTAGAATCCAAAGTCTAAATCATCTGCCAATATTTTTTTTAACTTCCTAATTAATAATAATTGTATCCAATTAAATAGCAATATAATTTCAATGTGAAAAGGAACTGTTCGTAGGTAGTCAGTAACAAATAAGTGATAATACTTAAAGACCAACCCCCAAATTAATATTTCTCCACATGCATTCAGTGAGTATATGTTGTTTTTAATATTTCTCCTTCTGTGCTCTGAATCCAGCATTCATACAACCAGGGTCCAGGGATTCATGTCCTGTGGCCTTTACTGACATATCTGTTGTCCTTTTCACTTTTGCAACAAATGCTGTTTTCAGATTTTTTCCCAAACTTCATTTCCTGCAAATCAAAAATTGCCACCCTATTCCTGTCAGAAATACCCACTCTGTATTGAGCCCGCTCTTGTCCTTACAGGCAAAGAAGCTAGCAGTTACAGAGATGTGTAAGGATAAAAAAAAGAGGGAAAGCACAAGAAATCAGCTCTGTTTGCATCTCTGTGCAGTGGTTATATATTTAATTTACAGTTACATTAAGCAACACCATTACCTAACATGGATTTCCCCCACCACGCTTGCTCTGCTCTTCAAGGCAACAGAAAGAGAATGGTATGAATTTGGATTCAGAGCAAATTACAGCAGGAACTCAACAATGTAACCTAGAGAAAGAAATGGAATCTCTGGAAAGGAGAGGGTGATTGAGATTTTCACAACATTTTTAAAGGTTGTATAGGTAAGCTCCATTAATTTCAAAGAGCGTAAGGAAAACACACAAAGCCAGGCACTGCCCTAAACACCAGTCTGAATTAATCGATTATACACTGGCTGGAGAAATGATTTTTGCTTGTGATTGCCCTTGATTTCTATACAAAGAACACATTTTATTTTTGTATGGCTCCAGTTCAAATTCAGTATGGTAGTAAAACCAAAACAAGGATGTGCATTTCTATTTGCAGGATACAACAAACTAAGACAGAGGGTTAAGCCTCTTTCAAAAATAAACGCACAGCAAAGATTCCTATATTTTTATTTCGCACAGCATTCAGGAAGGCCAGATTATGACCTGGACTGTATAAGGCAGGCAGTACTCTATCTTTTCGTGTATGAGACAAGAACAATTTCTATCCACTCTCTCCCTGAAAGCAGGCAAAGCTAGAGCAGCAAGAGGCAGAATGGCTGATGTATCTGATATGCCTTAATCAATTAGGCTAGACCAACTCCCAGAGGTGACAACCGCACCCCTCAACAAAGTTTTAGCAGAGAGAAAAGTCAAGACAGGAACTTTGACAGCTCACACTTGAACGAGAACTCCCAACAAACATTAGCTCAGACAAAAAGGAATTATCCACTCAAATGCAAGTGTAGATACAGCATCTGCTCGTTCTACAAGTTAGATCCTTTCCTGCAATTATCCAACACATAAAAAAATGAAACACTAGTTTTGATGGCAGTATCATTTGGAATTTGTCTGAGGTATCCCAGATTGTTCTGATATGTATGACAGCCAGAAAGATCTGGACATATTTTTTAAGCAGTCAGCACAGAACACTGTATTCAGGATCTAAATCTGGAATGCATTTGCTCTCTTACAGTTGACTTCAATGAAATACAGCCAAGAGGGTTGGCTTACTGTTCAGTAAAGGATGAAAATATACATCCTCTTTGGACATGTACCTTACTGAGGATTAATTTTTGATTTGGGTCTTAATATTATTAATGCTAAAGGATTTAGAAAGATCTCCTCTGAAGTTCTGAAAGGAGATGGTTCAGCCACTGTATAGTGTACATTGCATAAATACATACAATCAGCCAGCCACTGAAACACTTTCCCTAAACTCATCTACAGCATATATCTTATGAAAATAAAACTCCTTTTCACTATAATACCATAAAAGCACCTAAAGGCTTTCACTATCACCAGTTTTCAAATGATGATGTCATTTTCTTATATGCTTTTCTTCTAATCAGTCAATTATCAATGCCAACTTGTTTTTTTTTTTTTTTTTTTTTTTTTTTAAAGCATCTGAATTATATTTCTACATGCTTAATGCATCTACTCCAAATGGTACTTCTACAAAGACAGGAAAGTAGATTATAAAAATACTACCCATCTATCAACTGGAAATATTAAATAAGAATGTTTTGTAATTTAATGTGTCTCCTGTACTGTCTAAAGAAACTGAAGCCATGAATTAATATTCATTTAAATCTTTATAAATTTTCCATTATAACATTTTGTAGAAGGGTAGTCAAACAAAGGAGCATTCAGATAAATGGTGTCAAAGTTACAAATTTTTAATTCTTAAAAAAATCATGTGTTTTATTTTTAAGAATCAGAACGGAATATGTGAATTTTAATTATACACCACAGAGGTTTTAGGCTTTTATAGGATGAATATTCTCTTGATAGGTCAAAATTTTATACGTTTCATATATTGTAACACATATCGGGAGGCTAAAAGCTACAGATTTTCTAATCCCAAACAAGCAAGGGAGCAAAATCACCTGATCTTTGTTTCTACCAATGAAGCAGATTTGTGTCAACATCTATAACTTTCTAAAAATCCCAGTTTATATGCTTGGGCAATTTAGATAGGAAAGACAGATATTAAAAAAAATAAAAAATCTTGCAGACAGGATGCAGAAAGAAATCTCTGCTTCCATGCGCCAGTTAAGCTCAACAGACAAAGAGAGGTAACAGAAGTAATGGTACTGCAGTACTAATGGTTTATGCAATGGGGGGGATAACAGAGAGAATGTTCCGTATACATAAACTCCCTACAAAGCTTGCAACACTGAAAAATGTAAGTAGATGGTCCCTAGAAATGTGAAATATAAATATTTCCTTGCCAAACAATGCGTATGTGACATAAAATTCATTTCATGCATTACCATTAGACAACAAAACATTTTTCAGGGCTATAGCAGATGCTGGAAAAGTGTCACATATCAGGTTTGCTAGTAACAATGTTGACTCAATATTTCTCCAGCACAGTTCTTTGTCTCTCACAAGGGACAGTAGAGTACTGTGTAACACTTTTATTCTGACAGTTTTTCTTGCAGGTGCATATAGTCAATGTATTTGCCATTTCTTCTATTGCACTCCCCAAAGAATACACCTTTATTGGATCTAAAAGCAAGTGACATATTTCCCCCTAACTGAACAGTCTCAGCCACTTTCTTTATAAATAAGTTATTTTAGGAATGTTTCTGTATGTGATAAACTGGAAAAGGCTATCTAATCTGTGCCAAGCTAAGAACTATAGTCTCCAGGAGTTTTCCTTGAGGAAGCATTTGGGACCTGTAGATATTCATATCAAATGAAAAGCTGCATGTTTGCTGTTACACAGGCAGGAGCAAGATGCATGAAGGCACACAACAGTTACAGCAGAGGTGAGATACTTGGAGAAATAATCCAAAAGAGTATGCACCAGTGGAAACAAAAACGCCTTCCTGCCCACTGTTAGAAAACATACTGGTTTTCTAACCAATTCCATATACAATCTAAGTTTATGTAATTTAGTACCATAGATACGGTATTCCCTGAATACACTTCCCAGAACATACTGAATACAATAGATACTGATTCCAAATCCCAAGATAATGCAAGCAGTTTCTGCAAATAAAGACATATTTCAAAACTCCGTAAAACTCAACACAGGAAAAGCTACTGAAGTTTGTTGCTAGTGTATTATTTTTGAGTGTAACGAAAAAACTTACAGCACCAGACCTTCAGCTGGGATAAACTTAGGACTACACTGTACAGTGATCTAACAAAATAAAGACATCACCAGCTGGAATCAAAAGCAGCTTTATAACTGCTATAACTAACTGTATCTATTTAGGTACAAATATAATTTATCACTCCATATTGTTAAAAAACTCAAATTAACATTCTTTACTACTGCTCTTCACCTGAATAGGCTACTAGTTGTCTTGTGAATGTATTAACAAAACAAGATTTTCTATATATATTTTACTACCAATTCTTTATTCAACAGAAATTCTGAAAAGAAAGCTATCCGCCCAAAAATATTTTAAGCCAATAAATACTGTGCTAAAAATTAACAATTAAACTTCTCACTTCATTTGCCAAACGTCTGTATATGGTAAATGCACTCTAAAATACTGTTACTCTTGGTTAGATTAAATCAAACAAGTAAAAAGATAACCTAGCATTCTTTGATCTGAAACATGCAGAATCATAAAGTGTTTGGACATGATAAAAATTTGACATCATGGATAAGCTTCACATCTTTTATTCTTTTTCATAAAGAAGTGTCAGACAACTATATAAAAATAATAGATCAAATAAACATAGACACTGCTGTACACAGAGCATAAAACCTTAAAAAAACCACCACTGAATAATTCAAGGGAACTCTAGCAACACTTGTAATTTACAACACTAGCAATTTTTCATAAAGCAATACTTTTTTAAAAATTTTTATCCTTTTTCTATGGTGCCTCAGGAAAAAAGAAAGGCAAAAACTGAAACTGTAACTACAAATATTAAAGTGTTTGCTTTTAGTATCAGTGTAGTAAATATGTCATTACTCTTAGATGGTAATGCAATATGTAAACAATATTTGTCCCAGATCACTACGGTAAAACAAATTTTCAGAGACTATAGTATTTTTCCCTCCTGCTATTTACAAGACTACAATTTTTTAATATCTTCACAATAGAAGATATTTTTTTTTCCTTTCTGGAACAGAATCACACACAGTTTGTCTTTTTCTGTTCTAGGGTAAATGCTCAGATTTTCAGCAATGTCGTTAGCCCAGATGTAGCAGGCTATATTGATTCTGATGTCTGCACTAACTTGAGTATCATCTCCGCTTTGCACTGCACGACATTTGTCATGAGGAAACCAAAGATCTAGTCGCAGTTTTATTTCTGATCTGCTCCTTGCATCTGCTGTGTCTCTTTAAAATACAGATTTTCTTCTACACCTTGCCCTTTAATTAATATTCCTGTCCCCCAACAGTTTATGTGCAGAGGAAAGAACAGCTCACCAGGAAAAAACGACATTCAAACAGTGACTAAATATATAATTGTGAGTTATATAATGTGCAACTTGACTTGGAGAAGTAAACAGCACATCCACATTTCACTTTTATCTCCTATCCCTATGTTCTGTGCGATCATACTTGGATTACAGTTTGCTTGTTTCTAAGATTTTTATTTTTTTTTCGCCCCCAAACTTCTCAATTTGAGAAATAACATCCTAAAAATTTTTCCTGCCAGGCAGCCTTGAAAACCAGCTCCTTCTCTCTACCCCTTCTAAACATACTGACACCATAATACCGCTGCTTCCCTTTCTCTCCCAGAGAGTTTCTCATTGTCACAGCACCAGTTTTGTTAACGCATGTTGCAAGGACCAGGTGCGCTTATGTATTCTGGAGGAAAAGGTATATAGTGTTGTTACTCGTATGGCCATTACGGCTAGCTTGTTCCATGGGAATCATTTGACTGTTTCCAAACCCAACATCTGACCAGCTCTGTTGACTTTTCATTTCTTTAAGACACTCCTAAGTAACTAAAGTGAATTGTCTTGGATTTACATATTTATGATCTATTGTTATAGACTGATACTCTAACTAGGAACACTCTATTTCTTAGGCACAACATATGCAAAATACATGTTTTTCTTGTTTTTTCCTTTTCAGAAATTCCAATTATAAAGCACCAACTTACTGCTATGTTCACTAAGTTTTAATGAAGTTTAGTGTTTAAGGAAGAGAGAACTGTATTTTCTTAAGAAATACAGAACATTATTATTTTCTGGTGTAAGAGTACTGACACAATTTAAAGCACTTATTAGCTGCAGTGGCTTTGTCAGCCTCATACTTAAAATATCATTAATTCCTTTAGTAACTGAACTCATAACAAACCAAAAAGAGTAAATTAAATGAATATATATATACTTTATATGCATTAGAGGTATATGAGTCACCTTGATCTCCTTTGGGATGGAACTCTAATTAACACTGGAACATATTTTGTCTATAAAAATTTCTGTTGATTGCCCAAGAGGTAACAGGAACTCATTTTGCCAGATGATGTTAACTTTTATGGGTTAAGGTGGTGAGTTACCAGGAGCCACAGCTGTGTGTTTTATGCTCAGGGCACTTTTTAAGCAACTCAGTATTTTAAGAACCCTGACATTCACATCTGATGTAAGAAAAATTAACAAAAGGGAAGAGAAATGATAAATCATTATGTATTAAAATATTAGAACTGAAAAATGAACTATGTTAATATTCTGACATATCACTTATGCATGTATTATACATAATAAGTTCAGGTAATTAGAATTATAGCAAAGAAATTAAGTTATTAACATAAGCTGCCAGTAAAGTGTAAAGAAAGCTGTTGTTAAAGCAATAGCAGGGCCTTTGTAACTGAGATTTGCTACAGCTCCTGGTAAGATTATTTGCAAGGTGAAAAAATATTAAAATCACTTCTATACGATGGCTTGGACACATAGTTTGAATATTTTTATTTTATATGTGTTTTCAGAAGTTTTTATAAGTAGCAATTGCAAAAGATTTCTTCAGGATAAAATTTAGCTTGGAATACGGGGGTCTGCATGAAGCAATCTTGTGCATTTAAATAATAATTAAAAAAAAAAAAAAAAAGACAAACCAGACATTTAAAATGCTTTAGACCTTCCTTGGGTTAGAAATTTAGAAAATATTTTCCACCTCAAAAATCTGATTTTGGACTCAGTAAAAAAATAAATAAAAACACTGCTTTTCAACATGTTAAAATATGCCATGAGTTAGCAAAGCAATTATATAATTCTGAAATGGCTTCTTTACTCATCCTGCAGTGCAGAATATACAGAATACGCATTTTGGTTAAACTACCAAAGAGAAGGCAAATAACGGAACTGCAGACCTTCGAAACAGACCACACATTAGGTCAAAAACCTAAAATGCAAACCATAAGTGGAAGATTTAACTGAAGCTTCTCTTTCTTTCTTTCTTTCCAGTTTACCTCTTTTATCAAAAGAAACACCAAAACTTTAATTGACAGAATGTTAAGACTTTTGAAGGACTTCAAGTTGTTTCCAGTCCTTTCTACTATTTGTATGGACAAAATTAAATGTTATAAAACAAAAAGATAGATTAATCATTGCATCCTCATTTCTCTCAAGAAAGAAAAGCATAATTAAGGATACCGCTTTCTCCAAAGTGTTGTTATTTTTATCTGAGATGCGTTTTATGTAACACAAAACCTTAATTCCTATGAGAATTACAAGAGAATTCCTATGAGAATTACATAACAAGAGATCCTTAGGTACTCAAAGCCATCACTGGATGGGTTTAAATGTCCAATTCCAGATTCATCATCCAAAGGAACTTGCTAGTGCCGTATCTACCAAACTAAGTCATTGCTTGTGGAAAGAGGACTAAATGAGCGTGCTAGCTCCTCTGTAATGCCAGTTGACCTGGTCTTTTGCCCTGGTAAGAGACAGGAAGACTTTAGAGAAGTTAAAGCTGAGGGAACCTCTACTCTTGACGGTTCATATACTGGAGGTAACAAAATTGACTTCCTGAAACTGCTTTGAATAGCTGTATACACTTCCATGTGAAGCGTGACTGTTCCTAGAGCTGAGCAGTACAGCGCAGTAAAGCCTCTTCACGTGTCCTCCATGTTATACCCGTGTTGTTTTTTTTTCTCTATTGAATACTTCCTATAAAATCCTAATTTTTTATATCAGTTGACATACATTGAGCCACACAAAGTATGCAGAACAACGAAGACAGATATCTAAGAGCTCTGAACCACATTTTTAAAAGCCCAATAAATGAAAAGTGCTAGTGAACTACTGAAAGCTAGTGAAAAAAAACTAGAGAAACTAGTTTTACACATTATTTAATTTCACTGCAATCAGATAATTTGCACTGGAACATCCCTCTCAGCATGCAATTCCTACATTTGTTGAATTTTCAGATATTTTTTAAAAGTCTGCCAAAGAACTGTTAGTGTTTCACATGTCAGTGACACCTGGCATCCACAGTGACTCTGCAAAATTTAATGGCAGCAAGGGAATTGTTATTGTCTATTGCTTCACTGGTCCATGAACTGAGGAGTTCCTGAGAAAGTCTTGGCACAGTGCAGCAAAGCAGCTGTTAGGCCCTATTGTTGTCAAGAATACGCATTTTGACAACTACTAATCATGTATTTACTCTGAACAGTGAATAATCTTATACATTTATTATTCTCAGAATATATTTACCCAACAAGTAATGGCAGCTCTAAATGAGTTTCTTATGTCCTAGCAAGAAAACACAAACAGTCATTAATTAGTTTATTGCTATTTAGTCATAATTTCTTTATTTCCCCAAGCCATTCATTAAACGTCTCAAGCACATAACAGCAGGTAGCTTCTCATGGAATTTATGGTTATCAAATTTCTGGCAAAATTCCTTATGAACTATTCTAGGCAACCTCAATTGTCTTTAAGATGAGAGATCTACTTTTGTCTTGAATTGGGAACAATTTAAAAGACAGAAAAATGGATGGTGTAAGTAAAACAAAATGCTACAACAATTGAACAGGTTCAAGTTGGTGGTTATCTATTTTCTGTTAGAAAAACCCAAACCAGAGTTGCTAAGCTGTCTAAATTGTATAGCATTATTTAGGTTTGTCATGACAGGCAATAAATGCAAGCCATTCCTGGGAAGCTAAAGAAATCTTTCTGCAGTGATGGTATGACGGATGGCAGATGAAACTAAGTTATGATCTATATAGGCAAAGACAGCAAGTAAGGAGTTGTTCAACTTTTGCAGATTGTTTGGACTGTAAGGACAACAATTCAGGAAAACGGGAACTGATGTCGTATACAAATCAGAAAGTTTAGGATCAAGTTCCTGAAAACTGATAAGAGATTATAGGAAAGGTTACATGTGGGGAAGACATCACAGTAGGAACCCTGGACACAACGTTGCCATGTTACACAAACTCATGATACATGTATTGCATTTTAGAATAACACAGTTCTTAACTTTTCCCCTCTCTTGCCAAAGATCTGTACGTTCTGAAACATTTCGAAAGTTGTAAGCCACATAAATATTCCAGAGCTATTAATTTTATATAAGCGATACTCAGCATAGAAGCTGGTAGTAGGTTGAAATCTGAGATAGGTTTAATGTATGACGGAATGTATTATCAATTTTATACTTAGGATCTCTTATCTAAGATGTCTGAATAATGAATTGGGTCTGCATGACTATATCAGTTTATACTCACAAATTATTCACTTCTCAGAATATCTTTCCTATATGAACTAGGCAATGGGTAGACAAATGGTGATCAGTTTACCTACTCTAGGGACAACTAAGTATTAAAACCATCCAAAATGCATAAAAATATCACAAAGAATATTACAATTGAATAATTCATCTGTATGTCCTTTTTGTTGCACTAGAGAATTACTGCAATAATTCCTTCGTACTATGAGACTGCTGAATGGATAGCACCATTTTTTTTTCTATTTGCTTCTCCCTCAAGTAAAATAAATCATAATGAATGATAAACATATAAGAAAGGAGTGCTACATTATTTGGAAAAGATGATGCCACAACAACTCTCTTGAAGCAAATCCAGTGACAAAAAAAATTTCATCATATCGTGGAGTCTGAAGATCACACCCACCTTCCTTCTGAGCTCAGAGAGAGGTTTATCAATTTTCACATTTTATATAAAATTTCAGTTTTATACATGAGATAAATAACAACTAAGTTAACTTAAAACTGGAAGATAATGACTTTAGATGGTAGGAACACCAAAAGTTTTCAACTGTGTATAAAGACCCCGAGAGCACGTCCCCACCAGGAGGTCTGTTACTGGGACCCAGGACCAGCTCAGCAACGATGTGGCTGCCAGCTGTGTCCTTCTCCCCCAGAGAGGAGCTCCCAGGCAGGGCTGCGGGGAGCCGGCACTGACTCCCTGCCTGTGGGAGCTGCTTTCAGCTGAGGCTCTTGCCCTTGATCCCACCTGAGCTACAGCCTTGTATGGGGCCATGGACCCTGTTAATCCGTGCCCCAGCCCACAGACTGACATCCCGGCCTGACCTCAGCCCTGTCCCATCACTATGGCCATGGCTGTCAGGGGCAGGGCTGTTTCACTCTGACCATGGTCACCAGGCTCCTGATCCTCTTTCCTGACTTGACCTCAGCCCTGCTCCTTCCTCACAGGGGTGTGTGATGGCAGGGGCTGCCCCTGCCTCTCCCCTGCCAGCTTGTCCCGGTACATTGGTGGGAGGTAGTGGGACAAGACCAGCCCTGCCAGTCCTCGTGGACATCTGTTTTGCCAATTATCAGGCATAGCATAAAGATGAAGCAATAAACAAACTGTATTTGATACAAAAGGGTCAGTCCATAGGTGAGCACTGGGAGTACAAACAAGTCAATCAGATTATACATAATTAACATCAGTCCCAATAGCCCCAACAACACCGCACAACCAACAATGGGTGGGATAAATGGTGACATGCAGTCTCCCAGAGAAGGGACAGGAGACAACCAGGTCAACAAGCCAAACACACAAGACCAAGGAAGCCACACACCGAACCTCCACACAGCCCGCGTTTACAAAAGCCAGACCTGACCAGAGCCCAGTCCCAGGGAGACGGGAGGATCCTTCCCCAACAGGGAACTCTGCACAGGGCACCCACCTCACAGACAGACACTGCCCCTCCTGCAAGGGGTCCCAGCTGTTATCCCTGCGTGGGACCCCTGACCCTTGTTTCCTTAATGTGGGACACCTGGGGCTCCTTTACCCAATGGCTCTGTCTGCCAGGCCGCCCCACCCTGGGGGGAAGCCTAAAGGGAAACTCACCCCCCTTTGGGAAGGGCTGGGGGAATCACCCAGATGTCAGCCTGAATGTGGGGCTGGGGGCTGAAACCCCCGCATTTCAACATCCCAGGTGACTCCCAGCCCCTAGGGAGCAGCCACCCTCTGTGCTATGCTGATGAGAGATTATAGTTACTTGAAAAAAAACTCAAAACAACTGATGAGAGCAATAAAATATTTGAAAAATTTTCAGTTGTGTATCTGCTCTGAACAAACTTTGCATTTAGTTTGCTGCACAGATCCTTCTGTATTGTTCCTCACTGTGAGCAAAAATGTAAACATCTGGAGCTTTCTCAAAGATGGTTGATGCAATCTTAGGTTCGTTGTTTCTGAAATGGAAAACCTTTGTCCAAAAGTGAGATTTTTCACTGGATTGTGACTAGATCATTCCCAAATAGCACTGCTGCAGGTGAAGCAGGATATTTCATTAGACAGACATTAATCTTGAACAGGTTACCTACTGCCTGAATAACAATTACTTTTTTATGCTACAAAAACCTACTTTTATTGAAAATAAAAGGTTCAGCGATGTTTTCTATGAGTGACCACATATAATCACAAAAAAAAAAAAAAAAGTAACTTCACTGATGATGGTAGTACAGCATGGATGATCATTAATTATTAGATTAATTCGTTAGAAGCACACAGGATACAGTCCTAATGTTAATTTAAATCCCAAATAGAACATAATGACATGCAGGCCATATTATTACCCGCACAGAAAACCACTGGTAAGTTCTTGGCAGGAAAGCATGTAAGTACTTGGTTGGGGCCACTGGTCTAACAGCAGGACTGCTGATAGAAAAAGTGGGATAAGTTATTTTAACAAGCTGCTAATATAAATAATTTCTTATTATACCATGGCTAAATTAGAGAAGTCATGAGGTATGAAACTTAACTGCCTTAGGATAAGCCTGGAGAGATATGAGTTAAAAGGAAGAGGAAATGAATCTTTGAGCAGCTAAGCACAGTTAAAATCAAATGACATACAAAATACTACAATGCATGACTGGCCTTGAACACCAGCAAATGTCATACTAAAACAGAGAATACAAGAACACTGATGTTTATGAATAACTTCAAAATCTACTATTTTAAAATGTTGTGATGTAGAATCAAAATAATTCATTTCGGTTGCTTATTTTTAGCCCCAAATCCTTTCTGTTTTCAGTCAGTCTGACACCACCTTGTGTCTTTAGCTGGCATGCTGCCCTCCCCCATAATCTAAAGAGAGATACACTTAATCTTCTTTTGGGGCTAACAAAACCATTCCAGGTCTATTATTTTGAAAAGACTATAATGATTCATGTTGAAATATTTGATTAACTCATCATCAAAACATTTGAATTTGCGACTCATAGTGAATTTTATTTTCCATTTCCACGTCCCAGAGTCTCAGGAGGAGACTCACGTTGCTACAGTAAGCTGTATGGATTCACAACGCTTCCTTTTTCTTTTAAAACTTTCTATGATGCTTATTGTTATTCTTTCTCCTTCGACTGCTTCTCCAGCCTCCAATTAAAGGCTGGAACAATTAGATTTTATTGAATTGTAAGTTCGCTAATTGAATAGATATATAGACAGTTGAAAGCACCAGGATTCTCTACAGGGTCTTGTTTATCAGTGTCTAAATCTTGGTTAACAGCTTGCTACCATTCTAAATATACAAGTATTTATTTAAGTATTTATGTACAATGTTTGTTTACCATGGCAACTGCTATATCAACTTGACATACACAGAAGTAATTTTATTCTGATACATTTACCTCTTTGTTAGGTTTCATGTATATTTTATGGTATTTAAAGAGAAATAACAGCAAATGCTCAATATATGTCTGGACTTATTTTAATGTGTAAGAGGTACTTGTCAATTTTCTAGTATAATGTATATGACTAAACGCATTTGCCAAACACAGAACTGGTCAAATGGTCAATTATATCAGCTGGCGGGAAAAAAATCATGGCAACCTTTGAATATTACTCAACCCGTGGGTTCCTCTATTACCAAAGGGTTTCTTTTCTTTTTTTTTTTTTTTTTTAACTTTTTGAATTTATACCCCAACTACAATTTTGAAAGAGGAAATATAAACAGGAGAATATATGTATCCCAGTGAATATATAGTTTCTCTAATTATCTTTTACTACCATCTTTTCTTACATTTCAGACTCCATGGTCAATAGCCTCTATATTCTAAGTTCCCTTAAAAATTAATCCTGCTCTGTTCCAGACCTCTGGAAGAACCTAGTCCACATCTGAATGCATCTCTGCAAAAGCTCCAGACCTGCTCAGAGCTGAATACTCAAAACACCTTTTCAGATCTTTGTCCTAGGATCCAATGCCATGAAAGAAAGAGGTTACACAACTGAACGGTTAAACTGTTGTAAATTCCCAGTGTGTTAACTGACTGGACTGTGTCCGCAGTTCACTGAAGAGACGGGGCCCACATCCCTCCTCGTCTGCATCCATGGGCATGGCCAGACTTGTTAAATCATCTGCTATATTTGGATATATAGATCATGGCCAAAGTAAAGAGCAGATGGACACACATACAGTTCACAGAAATATAAACCCACAGTTCAGAAACACAAAGGATAATTGGTGATCTATCTCTGCTTGACCTGTTCCACTGAATTTCATTGACATCTGATTTACTAGTGAAATCAGAGGATGAAGAATATACAGCCCTGGAACTGCCAAAATTAAGGCAGACCCCAAAGGGAGTTTGCAGGGTTAAAGAGAATAATAACTACAGCGAGAATAATAACTACAGCAAGAATAATAACTACAGCATGACTGGAAAGGAAACGGGATATAATAGGATAGGTGTAATTACAGAAGGCAAGAAATAATTCAAGGCTGCAACATCATGAGAGTAGAGTACCAGGAGAGATTAGAGGGAGAAAGAAATAAGACTGGTCATGAAGTATTGTATACACTGTTGAGTTTCCAATAGGGAATAATTCATTTATGCGATTCAACTCTTTTCTCCCTCATCACAGCCAGAAATCGCCCTGAGTTAAACAGAGGACAAAATTAAGAGATACTGTGAATTCTACAGTATCTTCTGTACCAGCAGCCATGATCCAGTCCCTCCTGCAGCAAATGAGTAATACTTAATAATGATAATAGTCATAATTAATATTAAAATCTTAGTGAAGGTTTATTATCTTCAAGTCCTATTAAGTAATTAACCAATTCATTAAGATTGCTAGTGTAAAAGCAAGCAATAAAGTCACAGAGACACACTCTGCAGGTCCAATACTAGATCTATTTCAACAGTAAAAACATTTAAAATTTATTGCTTAATGCAATAATGATCTAGTCCTACAGTTATGCAAAACAAACCTGAAGAACACTTTTTTTTTTTAAGTTCTTATCTTTTCAGAAGTTGCGGTTGGGTTGTATTATTTCCGCTGGGAAAAACTGTACAGGATCAACTTTTTGAATTCAGTGGATCAAATCCTACAGTTACACAGCTAAAAAAACCAAAACAAAACACAACACCAAACCAGAACAATAACCTAGTTACAAAGAAGCCTTGAGTAAGAAGGGAAGTAATGAAATCAACTGCAAAGCATAAACAGGTCCTGACTGGAAGAGAAACTAGTTTTCAATGCCCAACATTTCATGTCAATATTCTCTTTTGTGTTCTTAAATTCCCTTGCCTTTTTAGGGGAACCCAGAGGGGCCACAGATTTCCCAGTAAAATAGGTGCATACATTATCGATATTTGCTTTGGGCAGTAGGCCAAGGTAAAGAAAACCAAGTAGAAATTTTATCTTTTCTGGGAAGACTGAAATGTATGTGAAGTTCAGAGTTCATGTAGACTTGTTTTGCATGGTAGTAAATTAAAATTATCCTAATGAGGCACTTCCCTTCTCTACCTTAGTCTGCCTGAAATCATTTTTCATATTAGATCATTTAGATCGGGTTTGAGAACTTTCGTTTTGTTACATTCAAGTTTCAAATGCAACTTCTGCTTTCATTTTATATCTTAGTTTTTTACGGTCGTCGTAAATCAAGAGCTCTACTTTCTCTTATTTTACCTTTAATTTTGTGTTTGCAAGGTCACAACTTTCTGTTCTTCATGCTAATGAAATGCAGAAGTGTCTTAATTCAGTAGGGCTGAATAGAACTTGTACTGCTGAAAAAGAGAAAGAAGTAAAGATTCCACCTTCTACCCACAGAAAAAGAAAATTTGGTGAAGTATTTTCTGAAAATTACACGTTATTTCCTCCTTTCAATTATTCTCTTAACACGACACCTTATTTTCTCCTTTCATTTATTCTGTTTCCCAAACTTAAGATATGAACAAAGTTTTGCCTTACTTGCAACTCGCTTCTTTGCCCGAGAACCCCACCTCTTGAGAGACTGCTTGTAGTATGCTGTATTTTAAGAATGTGTTTCTAATTAAGTGAACAGGTGGCTTCAGCCAGCAGGAACTACCGAGCAAACAAACCCGGTGAGAGCTGGGACTAGTTGTAGCAGATGGTGTGGTCTTTGTACCACTTTAATGAAGACTGTGCCTGAGCTCTCTGTTGGGTTTAATAGAACACTTTCCTTATCATTTGTGCAAATACATTTACACCAAAATAAAAGAAATTATGTCTAGATTACAAAAGCAACGCGTTTTGTGTACTCTGCAAGCATGTTCAAGCGTACCTTATCTGATAAGTATATATTATGCATAACAAAATTCAGTTAAAAGGTCAATTAATACCTAACACTATTATCTATAGCCATCCACCAGTACAAGATACTGTTGTAATATTTGTATCATGGTAGCAATCAACTTGTGAAACTTTGCACAAACATTAACAGTCTTTAAGCAGCAGGTAAATGTTGTCTTGCCAACCCCTGTTTCTAAATTAATTGATCCATGGTTTAGAATACATTTATTAAATTACAAAATTTCCTCTATAGATTTTCGTGAACATACTCCAAATCAGAGTTTACATCAGGAATGGGAAAATCTGTTCAATTTTTTTAATGAGGATTAACATTCTATCTTGCATCCTTCCACTGACTCAGGTGAGGGTGATCAGGAAGAGTAGTACAAAAAAAAATTTCAATAGAGAAATGACCATTCTAATTTGAGTAAGGATTGAAAAGCAGGGAAAAGAATAGGCAAAGAGAAATTTCCAATACAAATTCAGAAATGCCAATAAATGACACTTTTGTACAGCGCAGTATTATCACAGACAGCTCCTGAATTTATAAGTTGTTCGTATATATAGTTTTCCATTCAAACGTTTCCTAAAATGTATCCGTATGAAACATAGTTCAAATACCTTACAAGAATATACTGCAGACTGGTTATCCAAAGCCAGAAACAGCTTACTTATCTGAGGTTCACCTGGGAGGTGAACCTCCCTCTTGCTCCATGGTTGTTTCAGGCAAACAGTGTCAGTCTTCTAGAGTAAATGTTTGGTGATATTGCCAGTAAGTTACACAGTAGTGATGCAGGAAAAGTAAACCAGTGAGCGGGGAGTTGAAAAAACAACCAACACACCCCAAAAGTATGTGGAACATAATGTAAAGGAAACACAAGTAGCTTTAGGGATGGAAGCAGATAATTTCCTAAAATGCATTTTGTGGTCTAATTCCTTTTCCTCTCATATGTACAGAAACATGTTAGGAGAACAAATTTGGATCTGATGTATAAGTCTGCACACTGTCAGAAGAGAGAGAAAATGATACAGCGATTTAATAGTCATGTAGATGTCTGGTCATTTTTTATTTTCACAAATTTCATTCTGGCACTAAGACAATTAATACACATAGTAGCCAGCATATATGGCATCTGAAATCGCGGGCAGATGCCATTTATCTCTAAATGCACGGAAAAATTATTTTCGTTTTATCAAATGGAATAAATATCTGGAAAGATAAGAGATTAAGATAGCAGCTAAGGGTGCCATGTATTTCGATTACATCTTTGTTCCTATTATTTTAATTACTATATTTGCTAACGTGCTATAGTGTAGTCTGGCTATGTCTTAGGCTTGAATACAAACCCATGGGAATGCAAAGTATTTAAGTAATTAATTGAATCATTTACTATTACAGAATCACTCACAAAAAAAGTATACCCATTTCAATTTGTCACACATTATATATATATTTTTTTTTTTTTTTACAAGGCTTAAAAATATTACTGATGTGGAAAAGATGGACGCTCATAGAAACAGGTAAGATGGATGGATCAGAAAATGAGAGTAGGAAAAACACCCTTTTAACTCTAGCAGTTTTACCATGAGCAGGACTAGAGCATGATTGCTATAGTATCGCTTGACAATGCATTGAAAACCATATTCTACCCTATCTTTGTGCAAAAGTTCAATTGATAAGGAAAAATAAAGATACAATATGGCCTCTTGTGTATATAAATACTCCGGTATGTAATAATTTGGCTGGAATACTGCAAGAATCATAGTATACACAACTCATTATTCTTACTCTTCATATCACTGAACTTGTCTTGCTAGTTCTATTTATTTTTCACTGGAGTAATTCTTTTGGGAACTTCAAAGCAATTAGTTCAGGAGCACATGTTAAAGGGTGAAGAGTTTCAATGTTGCAGCAATGTAAGATAACTATAGATCACAAAATCTGTCATGGAATAATGCAATCAAGAACAAAGCAAATTGAAGCTTTGTTTCCAAAAGATAAGAATGCAATGGAATGCATCACTAGCTCCTCTTATTTCTTGTGCTGTCTACCTAAATGAGACTCCCTGCTTGCATATTTCAAAGTCATTGGTTAATTATCCTGTAGCAAAACCACATTTTGGGTACTGTGATTTGAACATAATGATGTGACTATAATTTGAACAAATTAGAAATATGCAAAGTTGAATACTTGATTTCAGATATAATCCGGTAATTAAAAACATAACAAATCATTTAGCAGGAACGTTGCCATTGTTGCTGAGAAAAACTGCTAATTGCAGTGCCTGTGTATCCCCCACATTTGCAGTGCTTTACTCTAACCCCAAAATCAAGATCCAGTGGCAAAAAATAATGAATTAAAAGGTATATTTCCAAGACTTGTAAACCATCCAGACAATACTGAGTAAGAAACAAACAGGGTGGACTAAACAGATGTCATTTGAATTGTCAATTTAACGTATGTTATGCACTCCCTGTACAACAGGAAACAATAATTGCCAGTGTGTGAAGTTATACAGATAATGTGAGAGTATAGTAAATATAAGGAGATCATCAAATACAAAATGAATGTGGAGGAATATTTCGTTTAAAAATACGCTGTTGCCGTTATCCTGATAATTTTTTATAATCCTGATGAAAGAATTTTTGCTATCAATTCACCCATTTGAAACATATTTCTGGTATTTTTGATACTGGGTATGAATGTTATTTTTCCTTAATAAAGTGACATGATTCTGGATGGATTTTGTGCATCAGCATTTACAGACTCTTCTAGGAGCAATCCCTGTGGCAGCTACTCTCAGGTACTCAAGGTTATTATCACTGAATGTTCTTTCAGTGGGAGACCAAGCATCCCTGTGAAAAAGGCCTGCTCCAAACTCAGCAATACAAAGGGAAATAGCAATGGCTATTCTACAGCCCCCTGAAATTACAGACAGACTTTTATTCCCTGCCTTCAGTGTGATTTCAAATCCTACAGTGACATTGGGTATGCCGTTCCCTGATGGGGGGGAAAAAAAAAAAAAAGTAAGCATGCTTCAAGTGTATTGAAAATGCATGTTCAGCAGTACTGTTCAGCCATGAATATTGTTCAACAATGACTGAAAAGAGTGGATGAATGATATGAATGTGTTACAGGTCAAATCTGCGATTTGAGAACTCACATGAAAACTACCTTTCCTAATTTCTTGTTCCCTCAGCAGTCCATCTGATCACAGAGGTAAATCCGTGCTTTCACACATGTCTGTCTGCCTCCAGAAGTTCCAGTGCTCTCTAATTTTTTTTCACCCCTCCTGCTATAGGGAAAAACATCCACATTCATTTGAAACGCAGTGTTATGCTCATATAGGAAAAAATAGTATTAATTATTGACAACGCTCATCACTTCTGTGTTTTTGTCTTGTAGCAGTCAGCTCAAAATCAGCAGCCCTGATGAGTTTAGACTTAACATACTAGTAACAAGCACAGGCACGTGCTCAGCTTTTAAGCAGAGACTGCAGTTACTTGAGAGGGATGAGTTCTTTTGTACAGATAATGATTCACAGACTTTGAGCGACTCCCCAAAAGTTCACTGACATTGATTGACCCATGCCCATTTATCCTTCCTAAAAACCTGGCTCGGTGTTTATTTCCTTGATACAGAGAACAAACCTCTCCTTAAAATCCACCAGCAACTTGCTTTAATTGTTGGGTGACATAAAAGCACTGAATACTATTGTAACCTGCTTGTCATGTTTGATAAGATAGATTCATGAGCCTCTATCTTATTTTTGTCACCGTGACACAATTTTGCAAATAGGAGAAAAGCCCATGATAATTTTTCTCAGGCTATTTAAACACGCAGATTGGTAATTAACTATTAACATCTGTTTTGTTCAAACATTTGTCTCCTGCAAATATTCTTTAAAAACTGGACCTTTGACTTTTTTAGAGAATTCATCGGGAGAGAGGATTAGGAACTTGAGAATGTTAGATTTTGGCTGGGAATTGGATTCAATATTGTCCACCAATCCTCCTTTTCTTTTGTTAAAACCAAAAAGGCAATGTTGTAATACAATAGTTCACTGTTACAGCATTCCTCAAAACCAGTACTCAGAAATGACATAAATAATGCAAACAATAGCAGCGCGGGGGAAAAAAAAAAAAAAAAAAAAAAAA
>NW_020799100.1:19249762-19289467 GCF_003259725.1 Athene cunicularia | reverse complement strand
AAAAAAAAAAAAAAAAAAAAAAAGTCAGAGGAAACACAGATATATTATCAACAAAAAGATATATTCTTAGTGACTTCATGTAATACACTGTCAGAAAGCGCAGTAATAAGTAATACCTATAGCCTGTATATACCTATAGCCTGTATACCAGGATGTTAACCAGAAAAATTCAGAAGTCGTGTTCCACATTCATCCACTCTGACACGATCTAAATCCATTAATCTTCACGGATGTGGAAGAACTGACCTCAGTGCCCAGACATGGAGAAGAAAGTAGAAATGGAGGGCTGACACACGTGATTGCAAAGACTGCATTGGGTTTAGGTCTGTTGTTCTAGCTAGTTCACATTATGGGAATAGAATGATAGACTGAAGTGCTTGGAGAAAGTCTAAATACATCAGGAAATGAGGAAAAAAATTAGTTCTAATACGTGAATCTCTCAATTATTTAGCACTCACAGGCATTAATCATTTCATTAATTCCAGATTAAATACCACTCATTTGACTTTACTACTGTCCATATAAGAAAATGAATTTCCATATACTCATGCAGAATTCTTAAAAGGTAAATATCATGCTAAGATAAAATAGAACAAGTACCAGACACAAAGAAGTGGAAAAACTACCCAAGTAAGATATCTGAAAATAATTATACCAATAAAAATCAGTCACAAGAATACCAATTAAAAAGGAAATCTGACGTTAAATTATTGTAAGTATTGCATATAAAATAACACTATCCATGGTCAGGAACTGGCTCAAAAATAAGAATGCTGACTGATACAAAAGAATTTTTGGAATGTCTCAGCCTCTCATTTTCTTAAGAGAGAAGAAAACCCAAAACATCTCTGCCTAAGTATTGTGATATTTTATTTGAGAAGATTCTGGATAAATTTTTAAATTTTTCTTAAATTTGTAGTAACTATTTTTTTTTTTTTCCTAGTATATCTCTTGAACCATGGTAGCACACAGACCATCACGAGGACTGGCATGGAAGAACAGATACTCTTTCCTTTTGCAACAGCTACCTTAACCTTCTGAGACCAAGACAGACCAAAGGAAGGACCAAATCTCAGTGTCATTTCCAAAACCTTTATCACCCATATAACCATTCTGACCTATACTGAAGTTCCTTTTGATTCACATGGAATTCAGGGCTGTCACTCTGGCATTGTTCCTAAGATGTATCTTCACTAAATAGTACCCTTTTTCCTCACTTCAGTGTTTTTTTACATTTGAGCTGACTCAGAAGCTAAAACTGGAAGATGCTTACACACAGGAATTCAGTAGCCTACTGACTGTCAAGACATAGATGACGATGCCCAAGTACTGACAGCTCTCTAACACTGTCCTACAGTACTTGCTTACATCTGGGGAGAAGGACACAAAAACTCTCCCACAGTTGTCTGGAAAAGGATGAGTGGCACAGCCTACTGAGAAACAAGTAACCTTAGGGCACACCCTCAGAAATTCTTCCATCTCATGTACATAAATGCAAATCTAAACATGGCTTTGGTAACTCAAGTGTGGTTTTCCATGCAGCTGCAAATACACATCAGAGACTGAGTAATCAATATTCAAGTTTAAGCCGCTCAATTTGCTATCTATTTTGTTTTTTCTTATTTACGTAGTTATTTGTACTGAACTACTAAACTCATAAGCACCGAAGTACTAAAAGCAGTAATAGTTTTGAGTACTGCTATTCTTAACAAATCATGACACGTAGTAGTTCATTTTTCTTTTCTTTGCATTGCATTTCAACATGATGACATTTTGGAGGTTATTGAAATTATTGTTCATGCCCCGAATACCTGGTTACACAGAAATGTGTGATTCAAATTATTAACTAAAATGAAAGGAGAAAAGATGACAACATAAAGGGTCTTATTTTTAATTCTCTTTGCAAATCTCAGCAGTTAAAAGCCAGATGAACAGAAATCAGTTAAGGTTCATTACAGTTACAATCCATCCAGAGAAAGAGAAAGATAGAAGCTCTGGTACATTAACTTTTACGCTTGTGACCCAGTAAATAATGTTCTAGTTAGAGCTATGACTTCTTGCAACTCAAAGCTCATATAATTTCTATCATAATATATTAATTTTTTGCATTGTTAAGTACTGCTAAATGCAGATCTGAAAGACGCCAAATCGAGAAGCAAAATTAGAATATTTCTTTAAAGAAAATCACAGATGTATATTCAAAATTCTTAACCATGATGAAAGCTTAAATAAATGAGAAAACAAGGCCATCTGTCAAATCTACAGCAATCCAATTGAAAAATCAAATTTATGATGAGTCTAACGCAGATGACATGCTTCCATTTTCTCTTCACACATGGGAGAGACTAGATTTTCAGTTAGCTTGGATCATTTAACCAATGCCTCCGTAATTCAGAGGCAAGTGCTGAGCGTGTTACCTGAACAGAAAGCAGAGGCGGAGGTGGGGGTTGAGGGAGGGAGTTTGACATTGTATTTGTTCCCACAAAAGGATTTCTATCATATCACAATCCTGTTTCACTTGCAAGAAAAAAATGAAGAAATTCATTCAAATTCAGTAAACTATATCTAGAAAACAGATCCATCTTATTATATATATTGAATTATATTCTAATGACTAAAAATTAAAAACCTGTGGCAGTTGCATTAAAAAGATTATCTTTTGAGGTATGTGCTGATTGGTTTAGAAACCTAGACTGGTGAATACAGAGAACTCATTAAAAACACAGGGGACCTTTTACTACTGTTTAGCCAGTAGCATCCAAGTTGCACAGCTGGGGAGCCAGTAACCAGGACGTTGAACTAAAAAGGCAATTAATGAATTTAGCATCATAAGGCTTGATTCAGAGGTTAAAATAACACGGTACATCGTCTCATCTGCTAGAGGTAGGTCTCTGTTGTGGATGAAAATGAACGTCCATTGTTACCAATGTCTGGTAAACTTCTCAGTTGCAGGACTTAGAGTATACACAGTCAAGAACACAACGATGGAGTTTTGTCTATTCAGTTCAACACACAGTATTTCAAGTTCTGCAAAGCTCTGTGATAAATTCAGGTTATAATTTAACCTCACTTTCCCACTCTTCTGCAGGTTGTTTCTTCTATAGAAGACTTTCAGCAATGGTAAACATATACTGTATTAATTAATTTCTCAACTAATAATAGAGACTGAAAACTCACAATAAGCAGTACCTTCTTCAAATTTAGATTAATGTTATACGACATTCTGTATAAACAAAGAAATTTAGACCTCACCACTTAGTAAATATCTTACCACAAATGCAGTCTACTATCATTTTTTTATATGCATAAGGGTAAGAACAAGACCACATTAGTTTACCATACAAGGAGAAAATAGAGATGGGAAGGGAAGAAAGTAGATCTGGATGTATGGTTTCATTCTCTTTGTAACATTTTTTCCTTTCTGACATTTTTTTCTTTCTTACACAACCACTAAGAGGACTTTGTCTACAAGTTCTCATGTAAAAATAAAACTATCACGAGAATGCAATGAATATTAATAATGTCTTCCAGTTTTTTCTTCTTCATCTCATTTTAATATTTTAAAAATATGAGTTAAAATTATAGAATCATAGAAACACTGGTTGGAAGGAACCTCTGGGTAAAGCAATACTAAGTCAGATCAGCCTTGTGGAGCTAAGTCCTTAAAACCTCCAGACTCTCCGAGGAACCCATGACAACAGTCCTTTACCATCCTATGGAAGGAGTTGTCTCCAGTGTGTACCATGAACCTCTGCACACCTGACCTTGTAGCTCCTGGTTTGTACTTTACTCTCTGTCTCTATGTAAAGGTGTTGGCATCACCGACTTTGCAACTCTTTGCAACTCTTCTTCATTCTTCAACTGTCTGATCCCCTGTGTCACCTTTGCCAGACTAAACAAGCCCAGCTCACTCAACCTCTCCTCATAGGTCACATGCTCTAGGCTCCATACTTATGGCCTATCCAGTTTGTCAATACCCTTCTTGAACTAAGGGGCCAAAACGTGAATGTCATATTCCAGATATCACCAGCAACAGATTTCCCAGTTGTAAATAATTATCTGGCTCATCTAGTTGAATACAGGCTATCAGATAACTGATACATGTACTTCAGTGTAAAGTCCTTGCATATATACCTTATTCAGACCTAAAGTATAACCTAAGTAAGCAATCTGCTCAGGGATGATGTATTTTTATAGCAAAAGCATGAGCTTTCCTGAATTCCTGAGGTGCTTTATGTGCCTCTGAATTGTTGAGACCAAAGTCTGAGAAACCTCTTTCCGTCACAAAGGTCCAAAAAAGAAACATGTCAGAACAAAGACAGACTGCATCTAATCCTATTAATGCTGTGCAAAATCAATCTCCTGAAGCTTTCTAGTGCTTGCAAACATGCAGTTAAGATGCCTCTGGTGACGGACGGAAATTGCAGGTTTTCGTCCCAATTTTTTAGCTGTTTCTTATTTCCATTCTCTTCGCTTTTGCTGAAAACTGATTGACTGTAAAAGATCTACTGCAATGTCAGTCTCCTGTTAACAGCTGGGAAGTCACTTTGTCTTACTTGCAGTCACAAAGAAACACAAGATAATCATATTGTGACAGCCATACCCAGCAGAGAGGAAGAAAAGCAAATCTCTTTTAATTATTCTACTCTGCCCATTTCAGCCCTTACCAAATTTCCCAACAGCAAAAGGAAGAACATTCCTTTTCAATTCCATTAATGGCTGGATAGCCAATAGAAAAGTTTATTTTCAGCTCATAAAGCACATTTTCAGGATAAAGGTAGAATTTTCCCTTCTGTGCCACTAAAAGTATGTTCTACAGTTTTCATTAATCTCTCCCATTTTAGGGGAAATAGTTTCTCAACTTTCCAATAGTGCTCCCCATACTGCATATCTCAAGGTACTGTTGAACTAGACAAGAATATCTCAGACTGAGGAATTCAACAGGGAAAAAAATACAAAGAGGCAATCCTGCAAGACAAAAGCCTGGAACTGAACAGCATTAATGTCATGTAATTTAGCTGCCAGCTTCTACAAGCATTGAATGTAAATCACAGATTCTACTGAAACTGAATTTCGTAATTAGAAACAGAGGGAAGGAGCATAAAGAAGACAGTCTCTTTTTCTCCATTGCCTCTGAACTTCTTGTTTCCATAGGTGCTGCTTTTCATTTAACAGAGACATTAGCATAGAAATAATCTGCATCAAGTCTGTTTCAAAGCTCTCCTCAGTCCCAGGAGTTTTGGCTGCCTAAATGTATTAGGATCAAAAAATAATTTGAGTCATTATATTTTAGATCCCAATTAGGTAAAGAAAACACAACTTTAATTTTATTAATAAACATTTACAAAAATATTATTCCTGTTATATTCACATAACATTAGAGTGCCTCCTCGTCACAGCAGTTCATTCAAAGAGCTAAAAAAAAGATACAAAAAAGATCACTAACACCAGCAGATTTTGATAAAACTATCATGTCCAAGTCAGAACAACTACCTACAATTTCACATTCCACATGGCATGTTCCCTGCAAAGAAGCAGCTAAATGTTTTTTTTCATTAAGTATGTCAATAAATCACAGGTCATTACTCAGAACTCTCTTAAAAAAAAAAAAAAAAAAAAAAAAAAAAAAAAAAAAAAAAAAAAAAAAAAAAAAAAGTTCTGCACTAGAAGCACTATGTTGCACTAGACTAACTCCCAAAGTCTTGGAATCTAACATGAAGTCATCTACAAAAAAAATTAAGCCTGGCCAAGATCATCATGAAATTGGCAATAAATCTGAGATTCTATATAAAGAAAGGGCAGGTTAAGGATACTTTGCCATTCATTTCTCCAGATTGGTAGTTATTTGTTGAAGCATTCAACATTTATGAATTTCTCCAAACCTAAAAGTAATAACTCAGTCAGCCAGACACAGTGTCCCAGAGCCGTGAGCCAGTCAGTAGAAAAATAACCAGTAATGAGTATGATGTATTAGTTAGAGCAGATACTCCTAGACTCTTTATTTAGCTCTGCCAGCAATTAGTATGTGACCTTGAACAAATCACTGAGCTAAAAAACAGTTTAAAGCACCAAGCTTATACTGATCATATATACAAACATGTTCTAAATCTCATAGATTTTCAAGCATAAATACTTAATTCAGGTTCTCTTAAATGTGCATGTTGTTTCTAAAGAAAGCTGCAAAGAAAGTAAGAAATTTAAGTTCCACACTACATCCACTGAATGGCTTCCTACTTCCAGCTCCTTTGAAAAAGTGTCAAACACAAACTTTTTATGCTACAGAATTTACATTATTCTGACAGCATTGTTACAGTGCTGTATAGCAGTACCGATAGAACAGGTTCATCCCACCTCACTCCAAGCATGCCGGGGAGCAGTGACGCCCAGCTGCTCCAGAAGGGAGTGGAGCCTGGAGCAGAACACAATAATGAGGCAGTGATCTTAGCACCGAGCAGCCAGGGTGCAGAGCTGCAAGTTCAGGTCAGGATGAGGGCCAGAGACAGCGGTCAGCATCGGACAGCATCTAGCAATCACACAGAGCGCCCCTAGTGACCCCTGGTGTGGGGTGAGGCCAAGCCAATCGAGGAGCAGGTCTGGGTGGGGGTCAGAATGACCCCCGGCACAGACACAGCTCCTGTCAGCGAAGGAGCTGACCTTGGACTCAATCAGCTGAACTCTGACTTAGCCAGCTAAACTCCTGCAAAGGGGATGCTCTCCAGGTCCCAACCAGCGCACTGAGGTGCTGCAACAAGGAAGCTCAGCGCTCCTCCCACATCAGAAAAGAGCGGGGTTCATACACAGGGCATTCCAGTACACCTCCTGTCTCACACACCTTCTGGAGGCACTCCTCAGTCTCATGAGTTAATCAACTTCTCAGCTGCCTCACGTAAGTGCTGAAGTGGAACTGAACCTCGGTCAACCCAGCTTTCCTAAGGCTGCTCACCTGTGAGGATCAGGAGACTGAACCCAAACTACCGAAATCCCTAGGTTATCAGCAAAGCCATTTGAACCTGATCCTCCCTTTCTGACTCTGTCTGAGATCCTTAGCTTTGGATTTCAGGTATCTTTCATTCATCTTTGGGAGGTTTACAAATCACAGTCAGACTGGGTAGGTCCCTTAACAGGTGTTGCCCATGGCATTGAGAACACGGGATCAAGAGCACCACATAGACACAAGTAGCATGCATAAACTAATATTTTTAAGAAGTAATTTTATATTTGCACTGTTATCAGAGCTTCAGAAATTCCGTCTGTGGCATCCAAAAAAGAAGTCAGCAAGATTACCATATGCAGATAAAATTAGCATCACTGGTATAATTAGTCCAGAGACCACCCTCTCAGAGGCATAAACCAATCTCTCTTCCAGCTCCTCTCATCCCGATTTTCCCAAAAGCCCTTTATGACAACGGGTAAATCTGTTTGGCTTTTCACGGCTTCATTTCCCCAGCTACAAAATTGAAAAAAAAAAAAAACCAAAAACCCACCCCGAAAGCACAACAGCTTTCTCTGAAGAACACCATCAGTGAAGTACTTTGGGATCAAAAGATGCAGAGCATGGATAACTGATACTGACTACAAAGTACAGGGAGCCCACTACTCTAACAGCTCCTGCTCGCTTAGCAGGACTTTTGCCCGTGAAGAGACTGCACCATTAGTTCACTGATTATCTCTCATATTCCAAGTGTATGTCTGCCGCTGAATTCAGCCCAGTCATGAGTTATGAAATAGTGAAAGCCCATTTGCATTACCATGAATAAATACCTTGTAAACAAAACGAGTTGGGGTGGAGCGTTATTGTGTGTATGTTTGCACAACACTTTTTTTTCAGCAAAGCTCTATGAGGATGTATTAAACTGACATTGATTAAAAGTTACAGAATTCAGTTATATTTAGAACTTAATTTAAAATCTTGAAAACACCCTGAGGCCAGCTGTAGGAAGACAAAGCATCATTTTCTAATTAATTTTAATGGAAGCACTTTCAAATTTTATTTTACTGAAGAGCAACTGAATTTTGAATATTTTTGCAGCCTTTTAGAATGAAAAATCACTTTTGCAAATACAGTTAATCTGAACAAGTTCTTCTATACAAGACAACCAATTTTTATTTTTATACTATCCTCTATCTCATAATACTGGTAATTCCCTGTCAATCATTGGGTAAAATGCATTTTCCCCCACAATTTAAAAAAAAAAAAACACATTTCAAATCCCAAGGAAAAAAAGATGTGAAATCAAGCATAAGTAAGTGTCAGCTTTTTAAAGAATTTTTAGAACAATTAGAGGAATTCTCAGATGCCTGTTACAGAAACAGAGAAAATAGAATTTTCTCAACTCACTGAACCTACCCTATCAATCAAAGAGACAAGAATGCTAAAAAAGAAAAAAAATAACTACTTATCAGGTGATGATCATTGAAGAGATAAGCCATTTAAGTTAAAAAAGAGTACTAGTCTGTTTCAGGTACTGCTTTATTTTCAAACCATTTAAATATATTTATTCTGGTATTCTTATTTGTCGAATCTTGTACAACAAAGGCCATCTTTTGAGATGTACCCAGCACCCAGTTTGTGTGTCACTGGGAGGTATACACAGTATTTCAAACAATCAGGCTAACCGTTTGCTTATTGCCCACTCCATTTATTTAGTTATGGGTTTTTAAAAAAATAACAAAAAAAAAAAAAAAAAAAACCAAAACAAAACCTTAGAAACTGAAATACTTATCTATTATCAGAAATGAAAGGAATTTGCGTAAGAATTAATATTCCCCATATATGTCTCACAGAGTTGAGACACTGATGTATTTTTATGTTTTGTTTCCTACTATCTTGGGTCAATGCCTCCTATTACTGAGCAAAGATGAGAGAAAGAAGAAGAGAGCACCACATTCATGTTCCTCCAGCCTTGACACTGTTTAAACAGCTACAGACACTGCCTGAAGTTTTAATAACATCAGAACAAATCTAAATTACACCTAGCAATTCATGGTCAAATCAGCAGTTTCAGCTCCTGGGTTAACTGAACTGTAGAATAAAAGAGCCATAAGTCTTCCGAAGTGTATCATCTCAGTTGCATGAGCCAAAGGGAAGTAAATTTAGAGGATAGTATGTGGGCTCCCTTTCAACTGAGGGCTCTTGTAAGAGAAATTTTACATTCAGGGCAATGATAGTTCCCTTGATATCAGTGAGTCTGTTTGCTTGGGTGACCCGCAGTGTGATAAGGGCTCGATATGAAACAAACAAACAAGAAATTTAAGCCCACTATTGCAGAATCATGAGGTTTTCTATAAGGAATTGATTTACCCTTTAAAGTTTGCTTTTATCATGAATGTTCATGCAATTGTACGAATTGTTTGTACATTAAAAAATTATTATATGTTCATATACAACAATTTTGCATCTTCGTCCACATTCATCCATCTGTGAATAGAAACAATACTGTGTGGCTTATTTGATCAATCATACAAAATTGAAAGGAATAAATAACATCAGTATTGATATATTCACGCATGCCTCTCCTGTGATGGCCATCCTCATTTGAATCAAGGTAAATGTTGAGTAAAATGTGATCTTTTTACTTGTAAGTTATTATGGAAGCTTCACTTAGGGCTATACAAAACCTTCACAATACTTTGACACTGCTGCAGCACGGCCTCTGCTATCTAAACACTCAAGCTTTCAGGTTCAGAATAAAATATTTAGATTTGGTAAGACAATCTATGTGAGTAAAATGAGTGCCGTATGTAAGATTAAGAAGGAAAGCGGACAGTACAATCTTACTGTGTTTTTACAGAAACATTATTTAATTACTAACTTAAAATAGTGTACTCAAAAGAGGAGAGGATTGCAGGTTGAACTTCCATGCACTTAAGTTTTTTAAAACTCATGTAATAGCACTAGTAATGCTTAAAGCATATTTCTATAATTAGTTAGCTCGTTTCCATGATAATCATATACATGTATATGGCCATTAATAAAGCTTTGAGATAACAGTTTTAAAAACATCTGCATATCTCAGCTAATTTACTTTGACATGCTCATTATATCAACAGTATACAACCCATTTTGCTTATTACAGTACTCCAACATTATTTTTTAGGATTTCAGTGTTACTTCCTTTATCATGGTTAATTAAAATAAATTTAAGCTATCACCACAAAATAGCTTCCTGCTTTCACATCCTCATGGACAATGGATTTTTTTCAAAAACTCAACTTTGAAAAGAAGGTATTTATAGCAATGTGACTTAAGCTTCACTTTGGCTCCATGGTTGACAAGAAGCATTATTGGTGTTTCCTTAAGTTCTAATTATATTTGCTTATAAAGAAGTTAATAAAATTTTATGCAACTTATTTTGGTAGGATGTCTTTTCAAGGTTCCACTTTGACGTTGTCTTTCAGATCAAAAAGGAACTATTCAATCGAGTTCAAATATGTTTCAGAAATAGGATGTCAGCAATGTAAGTTAGAAGCATGACTGTAATGAACTGAAGGGTAATCACAGCTGACTACCATTCACTAGTTCACATTTATCATGAAACTTTCTCTTAAATGAAACTTTGCAATCCAACAGCAATATCTGTCAGCTAAAGGGAGAAATGACAGAATTGTTCAATGTAAGTCTTGTTCATTAGAACCTGATTTTTTTTTTTCCCTTTTAAAAGAAAGGATGTCTTATGATTAAAACATTATTATAAATGAGATGGGAGCCTGTCATGTGGAAAATTGAGATTCTCTGGTTCTGGTGAACTGCCTTCCAGCCTGAGGGTTCTTATCTAACTTAAGTGAGAGGCCTTCTTGTCTCACTAGTTTACATATTTAATTTTGCATTAACTGTTTTTATGTAGACCTTTTATCATTTAACGTGCTTCAAGATATAAAATATACTTATGTCTTTTTGCTTTTATTAATATGAAGTCATATATAGGCACGATCATACACAGTGTACCACGTACAGTCACTTCAGTTGGATGAAGACATTCAAATCTATAGACATTACCCCCACTGCAATAGGAGTTTCTTTTTCATGAGTGACTAAAATATAAAGGTGCTGCACAAGCATAAGGTTTTTATTATCCGAGGCTTTGTTGTTCTTGAATGTAAAAGTTTCACCAATAGTTTCACCATTTTCTCAATGGTTTCGCTAGCACACCATTTTATCCAGTTCTTTTGTGATTTTAACATAGATTAGATTGACAGTAACCACACTTTCTTTCACAGCCAAGATACATGTTTTCTTATTAGGTCTTGAAGGGATAACAGCAATGGCTGACTTCAGTTTTGCAGACTGTTCTACTCAATGCACACCTATTATATTTGTTAATCAGTTCAGTTAAAGGACTTTTGTCAGACCGAAGTACTTTACCTCTACTGGAGGGGAGGGGGGCATGTCATGATCTCCAATTTTAGATAATTTTTTCTTTCTTCTTCTTCTCCTCGGAAGATATCTGTTTTATGTTTTAGTGACTGATAGTCACAGGACAAATCCATCCTCTCGTACGCAACCCAAAGGAATATCTTAGTGTAAAAAAAGGGAGAGAACAACAGCAGCAGTCACTTCTAGGATATTCATGCATCATAAAAGATAAAGAAGTCTCCCGAGTGTTTGTACCTTTTTCTAATTTCCCATGTCATAATTGTTTAATGGCACAATGAGTCATGGTGTCTAAGCTTTGTGTCAGCAAGCAGATGCAAATCTCAGTGAAGCCAAAGAGAATGCTACCTATTAATGTCAGGGTAAATCAAGTCCTTTATGCCTTTTACATACCCAATTTTTACTAAGATTGCTGATTAAGCGTGTGTATGACAGTATCCAGCTTTGTTTCAGAGAAACACGGTTGCATGAAGATGGTATTTCTCCATTTAGAAATCACACTGCTGTATGCCACACAGAGGTCTGCTCACCCCAACATCTGCGTTGAGCAGGCTACCTCAACGATCAGCTCACCGATGGAGGCCAGGTGGGAAGCTCTTCCGACCTGCTGGGCTAGCTCTGTCCTGTAGTTCACACTGAAGCCCAGTGCTGGAAGCTGCTTCCCTCACACGCCTTCCCAAGAGAGGAGCAGGAACAGGGCAGCGTGCTGCCCACCACACACAGCTTTGGCACTGGGCACAGAAGGTTGGTATCTGTGGCGTGGTGCAATGGGGTGCAAGGCAGTAATGCAGTAGGAACGACAGGGAGGTTAACCAGGGTACGTCTGAAGGACTATAAATCAGCCTAACCAAACATAATCTGGTTAGTGTGATCCTTATGGCACTCATCCCTCTCACCCCTGTCTGCCCAGAATCTGCATTTCCCACTCAGGGAACTACTTCCTATAGGCAATATGAAGTTTGAGAGCGCCTTAATATTTAGAGAACAGAGAAAATGGGGAAATAAAAGGAGAGAGAAGAAATTAGATCCCTTATGATCTGAATATTGCAAGGATGCAATATTTCTGGATGCAAGGACATAGTTCTTTGCTACTAGAAAACTTCATTTCAGCCATGTACTGAAGTATATCTGAGATCTGTCTCTGTCTAGCAAAATATTTAACTTAATAAATAGGTAGGTGTTTAAAGACAATGAGGTAAACAATGCTATCCAACATTCATCTGAAGAAATAGAGGTAATCATCACAACTCAGAAGACTAAGGAATCCTTGTTTCACAAAGATGTTTGCAACCAATTCATAATTTAAAATAGAAAAAAGAAAAAAACCACTGAATCCTGTTTGTATATTACTTAAGAGGATAAATTAATGGGATGAATTATTCATTCTGAAATATTCACTGTGCTTTACTAATTATCACAGCAAACATAATGCAGGAATTTAGTAAATTCCACTGTCACATACAGGCACATACAAATGCAAAGACATGCTTGGAGATGCACTGCAGGCAAAAGTGAATGGTAAGAGATATAATTAAAGATGTTTTAATAGGTTTTCAAAGTTGCTAAGATACCGTCAGGTAGCGTAGCACATCTCAGACAGCCACAAATATCCAAGACTATGTCCTAAATATTCATTTCCTGAATGAATTGCTTTGGTTTTGCCTTTCTTTTCTTTTGCCTTTCCTTTCTTTTTTCTTTTTTAACTTTCCTGGTAATTGTAAACCTCTTCAGATAAAACATCACCATCTGACAGGAAGAAATATTTGTGTTTGGGATTCACTATATTCACTCAGCAATGAATGAGTTTTTACAGCTTTTCTGAATAATAAAAAGCAACACAAAGACAAAGTTATCTCCAAAAACATGACTCGTAGCAAAGCAGGCAGCTGAGAAGATATATGTTTACCACTTCTGATACAGTAAGGAAAGTACCGGAGATAGAGCTGCCTTTGACTATCATACCAGGATTTTTATAGTAGCATTACACCTTACCAACACAACTGTGTAACTGAAAAAGAAAATTGAGGGCATCTGCATTAGACACAAATATGATGATGGAATAATGTGAAATAAAATAGCTTTACAGATTTGACACAAAAATAATAATCTTGAACAAACGGTTCTGATGTCACTGCCTGCCTGAAGCTTATGACAGCAGAGCAATTTGAATAAGTGTACATCAGCTAATATTAATTGGTTGAGAGATGGATATTGAATAAATTAGGTGTTACTTTAATCCACGTAATAATAACGTTCAGACAGCAGTATACAAAGGCTTCACCATTTTTAACTACTACCACCTCAAACTGCTAGTAAAGATATTTTAGCAAACATTCCTCAAGTTATAATGAAAAGCTAAAACAGGTACAAATTCTGAACAACAACCACTTCTGTTTGCCTCGACACAAAGCAGGATTGAAAACTCCTCTTCAGCTTTGCTTTCGATGTCCATTTTTTGCCATACAGATGACTGTACGGATGCATTCCAACCCCACACTTAGCAATGGCTGGTTCTTTGAAAACAGAAAGGCAAATGCCTACTGAACTTTTCTTTTAAAACTTAACACCCAAGATCAAAGACTAATTCAATTAATTCTAATCTCTAAAGTTATTAGATCTGGGGGCTTTATTATTAACAATTTCTAGGCTTTTAATCCTTTATACAATGACATATGCAGGCACACAATATCCCAAATGATAATAACCACATTGTGAATTCTAATAAATTTTTATCTAGCATGAATCGTATATAAAGCTGTCAGTTTAGCTCCCTCTCTGTAGAAAAAGAAACAGAGAATCCTGCACATGATGGAAACAAGGGTGATAAAGACTACAGATATGAGTGCACTATTTGCAACTAATCATTTATTCAGAGATCAGAAGTTGTTTTCAAGCAGACACGGGGGCAGTTCTTGGCACTTAACATGATCCCCTTTCAAGCAGCTCTGCGTTAAAAAGGGATATAAAGCATCCCAAGGACTGTGAAATGCAAAACCAGCTTTCAGCTGTCTTTTCTCTCTGCACTGTCCATAGTCATGAGAGGCAAGCCCTGACCCCACTGAAGTCAACAGAATTTCTGTCATTGCCAGTAGCAGGACGAGGCTTAGTCACTGCTTTTATTAATAATTCATTCTTTAGAACGACGTTACGGGTATTTTGGCAATGGCTTTATTTTTTTCCACTGAAGTAAAAAAAAATGGTGCAAAACCAAAACAGGTTTGGAGAATGTGACCAACTCTGATATTAATATTAGAGTAATCGAGAAAAAGTTGTACCATGTTCATGTTATTCATCAATGACTTCCCACTCTTGCTAGCTACAATAAGCTCCAGTTCCACTTGAACTTTTAATTAAAGTAGTGTTACAAAAAGAGGAAGACATAACAAAAACCTTGGGTTTTATGCAGAGAAGGGAAGCATTTACAAAAATGGCAGAGACTGGCCCAGAAGGATCATAACTGAAGTTTATAATTAAAGCTTATGATACCATAACCCTTCTTTCCTGAGATACTCTTAGATAGCACTCTGAGATTAGTCAGTTAAATAAAATGGAATCTCATGACATTTACAGGGCACGCATTTGCATATTATATATAAATGTGATACTGATGTGATACTAATCACCTACCTGCTTCTCAAGCTCTGTGCAGCTGGTCTGCACCTTTTTAGCCAACAAAGACATTCTCTCACATGGGCTAATCTGTTGCTCAGCTGAGGGTATTTGTGTCCTTCCTCAGCCAGGTCAAGGTAGATCATAACAACGTTGGGCACATCTGAGCTGATTTCAACCTAGCCTGCACGGATTGCTTTTGTCAGCCATGATCCTCTAGAACCAAAGAGTCTGGCATAGACTATTTCAAACGGGTGCGTCATGCTAAGATCTCTGCAGTCACACAATCAGCATTGGTAGCCTTGGTAGTTATTATACTACTACAGATAACATGACATGACAAATCATACCTTTGTGTATATTTATGTGTCAGGGCTCAGGCCTGAACTCTCGGTAGCACGTCCTCCTTCTGTGACATTATATTGATAGTTGCAAAACACGGTACTATTCTATTATTGAATGAAATGGACTGACCTGGATAGAAAATAACCCTCTTCTGTTGACAGTGTCTGAATGCAATGAAAAATCTGTCAGGGGTCATTTCTTTTTAGTGAAATTGAAAACCAATCAATTTCTAACCTTTCTAAATACAAGATCAACTCATGCAACAAATCCACTTAGTTCACAGATTTGCAGAGAGAAGATGAGTCCAAGTCTGAAAGTTGTATCTTGAATTGCATCAATATATATCCAATGAAAAATTTCACAAAAATCTTCATTATTTCTTTGCATCAGAATTCTTATGAAGCATTACAAAGCACTTTTAAATCTTAGAATTTAAAATTAGTACAAGAATGAGTGCAGCTTAGTAACCAAATTATAAAGAACATCCAACTACAGAATGATCACATTTTAGACAAATTCACATATACTGAACATTTGTTAAAGAATATCTGACCCAAGTGTATCATTTTGGGTATTTTGTTAGTCACGTATCAGTCTGGCAGTCTGTTAAATTATTACTTGGAATGTGGCAGATACTATTAATGAATGTATGAATAAAGTTTCAGGAATTGCGTGCTTTCCTTTAAACTTCACAGTTGATGCTTTTGATAGATGCTGGAAAGGATCTCTCAAAAATGAAAAGCTGATGACAAGTTCTAGGCATTAGCATACTATTTTTATTGTTATACATTTGTGCCTCTTATTTTCTAATCCAAATTCTCTAATAAAATACTACAGTATACATGAACTCTAGACTTGGTGTGATGACACACTAATGTTCTCATTCCCCTGGGAAGAATATATCCTCTATATTTTTAATACAGACACTTGCTTCAACAACATGATACTAAGGGGAAAAAAAACAAAACACCAAAACACAACCAGAAGGAAACACTCAATTTCCTTAGAAATTGGAGGATAATGATGTAGAGAGCAGTTGCTTGTAGTTTAACATCTCTCAGCCACACTAAATCACATCTAAGTGTTAGCTAAAGTTTAACTATTTTCCTATCATAAAGGAATTGCTTATGAAGAATTTCAATAGCTCATCTAAGTTGAAAAGCATGTTGTTTTGAAAACACCAAAAATTACACCAAACTCCTGTTAAGTCTGCACAATCACTTAAGCCTCTGCAAACCCAAACAGCCTGAACTGTATCTCACCAAAGTTGCAGAAGTGTCTTTGCATGAAGTCTGGAGTACAGCTGTGAAACGCATCCGCACGCACTTCTGACATGCATCCACCTCCAAAGTGGAGCGTGCTACACTACCCAACAAAACCCTGCTGATTGTTGAGATATATAAAAAAAATTAAAAAACAACAACAACAAAAAAAAAATCTGTGTTATTAGCCGTGGAGAATTTCAAGAGAGAAGAATTAAATGTTACTAAGAATTAACAAAATTACCGCAGAACTTCTATGATATTATTGCTACCTCAAAGCTCTTTAAAACCTGAATCTTAATGTCCACAGTTTAAGTGAGTTGCTTAAACATCACAGTCTATAAAGTAATTTTGGACAGACTGTTAATTCTTTTTTAATTATAGAAGTAATATAGCACAGATAAAATTAGGTAGGTTTTATCTGGAATGTTAAATATCGATAATGCTGGTGAACAGAGCAAAGAATTATTGATTAACTGTCAAGTGTACTTGCTAAATGGTCTACATGTTTAATCAATTAGATAGTACCTTGAACAGAGTGATCCTTAAAGTACTTATCCAAATTTAGACATTGATAACCTTCTGGTTTATTTTTAATATACTATGCATGTGATGTGTGCAGTGCAAAGTATCTTTGTCATCGGCCTAAAAATAAAACCGGTTTTCCTGGATAAATTATGTACTTGTAGCTGGCAACAACCATTTCACACTTGGAAATTAAACCAAGTCCTGTCAAGTGACTGAGAGTCATGTTGATTTCAGCAAATCCAGAGAGATCTGGTAAACTGTCAAAATGAGTTTGGTTAAATGTTAGCAGAGTTCAAAAGGGGAATAGAGAACATCAGTTCTAGTGAATTCCAAAAAGTAATTTGTGTCAAGTACAGAAAAGTTATTCAAACCCTAGAGAACCATGTTCAAACCCTCCTCTCGAGTTTTTGGCCTTTATGCACTTTGGCATTTAAACAGATATATGGAAAGCTCCCTAAAGACTAATCACTGCCTAATTGTTTATTATATTTAATAAAATTATTATATTTAATACATTCTCCTCCACTGACTCATATGGAAGTCATTTTGGAAGAGAACAAAAACCAAAAATCCCACCTACTACTGGAAGACAAACTAACGGAGACTGATATTTTATGTTTACTTATATGGAAATATATGATACAGAATATGGACAGAAAGGAAGTATAAAATGTAGACAGAAAGCAAGCATAATTCGAAGATTTGAAAATCAGCTGTAGTGCATACATCCCAGGCTGTCCTTTGCTCCCACAGAAATGACGTGGGGTTTCAAGCTAGAGGTACATAATGGTATACAACCAGGTGCCAACAAAGCAACATTCAGAATACAGACATGGAAAAAAGACAATGTCTTCAAGAGCAGCCACTCTACTGAGCCAACACAAGCAGCACTGGACAGAGCTGACGCTTTGGAGAATTGCGTAAGAACACTTGGGCCATGTTTGGACAAATTTTCCATAGAAAACCAGTTAAATTTCACCCGTGTTGTACAGTTCTTGAATGCAGCCAAGGAAAGTGTGAATTACTCTAGTGGAGTCTATCGCAAAAGGTCCCAAGATACGTCTGGAAGTATCTCAGACTATCCAGACTCTGTACTATTCCACACATGTCTCTATCAGTTTGAAAGTTGAAAATTGTATGAATGTAAAACATTATTTTTGCTGAAACCTTGCATAAACATTCCTTCTGGATTTGATCTTGATGACTGTTCCACTCAAAGCATTTAAATGCAACAGAGTTCACCACTTGTAAGAAAAGAAGTGTTTCCTTTGTTGATTTTTCCTTTCACTTCAGCTCCTGCTATTGCTGTTATTTGATGAAAAAAAGAAATAAACCTCCAACATTTAATGAATTTGGCTTGTTTGACTCATGCTTACAAAAAAAAATTGATCGGTATTCCTGTGACAGTCTTTAAAATCCTACCATCGGAGCATCTTTATTTAAAGCAATACAGGTATGTTGCAAGGTACTGCAAGGGTCATGGCAGTTTGCAGTAAGTAAATAGAAAACTGTAAGAATAACCTTAGAAAGGTACTGAACTCCCATTTTTAACCCTTTCACTTCAGATAAATGTTTTTTTTTTCCCCTCATCCATCCTCTCCATACAGGAGACTTGGACAGAAAAGACTTTGTCAGATTGCTGCTTGGGAATTGAGTGGCCTTATCAAGTACCAGATCGTAGCCAAATTGTTCAAACCCAGCTGTGTGTTGTTCCATTTTGTGCTTCTCCTTCATACTCACATCCATCTTGTCAGTGTCCCTGCATGAAACAATATACATGTCCTAGGCTTTTTTTTCCAAGGTAAAAATACTTAAAAGGAAAGGAAAAGAGATTAATTTGAGCACAAAACTAGGACAAAACACAACCTGACCTTTTCCTTACCTCTAAGCAAACACACAACTAGTTTTGTGAACATTTTTTTTCTAATTCATGTATAGGTGATATCACTGAAGCAAACCTCATTAACGTGCAAAGTACTATTTAACCTAACCTTTTGGCAAGTAGTGTCTCTAAGAATTAAACATGCTACTTAATTAAAATTTCAATATAAATTTGAATTAAGAAGAAAAAAAAAACCTGAAGGAAGTTATTACATTTGCTGAAAACATCAGAAAAAGCAGATGTTCCTCATAATCCTAATCATAATACAAGACTCACCACGCATAGTATTGGGATATTTTGGAAATGACATCTTTCCTCTCTGTATACAAATTTACAAGCTAATAACTACAGCTCTTTGAAGGCTGAAGATTATCTACTACGAGTGAAGTTCTCCATCTTATGGTCCCAAATTTAGCAAAACCTCAGTTCTGCCACACAGGAGGTCCCACAACTGGCTTCCTCAACTGTTTCCCTATTTCAGTAGTTAATATTTGGGAAGCATTCCACTGCACAGACGTACCAGAACTCCAGTACACTGTGCAGGAGAGTCGGCTCCTGCAATAACAGGATTGTCATTTGTCACCTTGAGTTTCTCAGGATTTCACTGTACCTCGTTACAAGCAAATGCCATTGCACACAAGGTATTAGAAGACAAGGTAAATGTAAAGCTTGCCTGACATAAGTAACTCAGTGATGAGTAGGACCCTTGAAGAAGATACAGAAATATGTAAGGAAAAACCTACCCAAGTCATAGCACATCGGAAAGCAGAAATCCAAAGGTTTGGTTTGTTTCCTTCTTTTTGGACTAACTATGGATTGACAAATGAGAATCACAAAACACTGACTTCACTCCCTTTTTCCACGCATTAACGCTTAATCAGAATCTTTTCATTAAGCCCAGTCTAGCATGACTTTGCCTGTATTTTCAAAGCATGCTATACAGATCACAAGTTTCTCTTCAGTTTTCAACACCGATTTTGTGTCTACCCCATACAGCTGTGTGAGCTGAACCTCTACACACAGCAGAAAATTTCTGACCACTGAAAATATTTTCACATCTATTTGATTCGTGCAGTGGTATGCTAAGCACAGTCAGCAAAAAGCCAGGAAAAGGTCTCCGTATGTATGATACTCTTTAGTTTCCATGTTATGAGATGCAAATCATTCAGAGGGCTTTTTAGTAAATTTAAATAATGTATACCCCTTCTTTCCTTTTTCTTTTTTACATGCATTATTTTTATATTCTGTTTGCACAGTGCTCCAGTGATATACAGATAACAGGGAGCCTGCAATGCCTCCAGCATGCATTTGTGTAGCTTACAAGTACAGAAAATTCCTTGTTCCCCTGGTTACTCTCACTACATTTGCATTCTAACATAAGCAGAAAGAATGACAACTTCCTGGTTGTCAACGGTGAACCCATCTATTAAGGGAAGATTTTGCAAATAGATATTGTTTAAAATTTTAATTTCTCCTTTGAAAACAAGTAGGTAGGAAGAGAACAGCTGTCTGTAAACAAGCAGACTAAAAGAATTAAAAGTCAATGGAAGAGAAGCTACGAATCTCTGATGTTACATGGCTGACAAAAGCAACTGGGGAAAGATGATGCTGGTGAAATAAGTTGTTTAAATACACTTTGAGAAGTGACTGGAATGCAACAAACTCGGATCTTAATGTCAGGACTGGGCTGCTTTGGAGATCAAGACACAACCAAGCACAGTGTCAGACATTTGGTCATGTGTATTGACCCAATATTCCCTGGGAGACAGAGTTCAGGATGTGAAATTCTAGTTTTCAATGAGCAATAAACATTTACATACAAATGCAAAGTTTAATAAAGCATATTCTGAATCGCAAGGAAAGGCTGAGCTATCTATGGGAGACAGCATAATATAAAAGTTGGGTATGTCTCAAGTAATCTTTCCAACAAACACACTCAACTTACCCGGTAAAGTAGATGTCTGCTGTCAGGAAGACAACATACAATATAAATGTAAAGATCACAGTCTGAGCCAAATGTAATGAAGCCACTCATTACTGTGATTCCTGCACAGGCCTTTCCCCATGATATTTTTGCTACATTTGTATGCAAGCACTTTTACTAACAGATTACTTACAACTCCAGATCAGTAAAATGGACATAAAGCTAAAGAACATTCAGGAACATTAAACATGCTTCTGACATGCTGCATGAAGCATTGTTCTACATCACTTACTATCTGATCTCAGATCACACTACATCATGTCAAACATCTAGAAATTGAAAGAATAGAATGACACAAGACATTGGTTACATAATGCGATGTGACTGTTAAAATTTCACCCCAAAAATTTTTCTTAACCATAGACTGCTATCAAATCCAAATGTAGTTAATAAATCCAAATGGAATTTCGCATACACAATGTGAAAGTAAAAAGAGAACCATTTTGTGCATGAATTATATACATAACCCTGTACATAATATAATGATGTTGAGGTGGAGATGAGGATTTTCTTGTTTGAAACTGGCAGACTTCTGCAGATGAAAAACATGTTTTTATATTTGCGCATATATATATATATATATATATATATATATATAAAAATATAAAATAGAAATCTACAGTGGATTAAAAATTTCTTCAAGTACAGTACTGAAAATAAACTTTGTCATCTTTTCAATCATCAGGTGTCCTTAAAATAATACATTTGTAGATACGGCAAGACTTTTAGCAAGAACAGTCTCGTAATTTTTTTTTTAGAAAATGTTATATAGTGCCACCTGTCATTTTCAATGCTTCCAAACTGTTTCCTAAGTGTACTTCTTTATATCCTGTTCTGACTAAATCCATTACAGTCAAACACAAACTCTAGTAAATATCTTCATTAGTGGTGCAAATTTTTAACCAGCAGGTCCAGTCAATTAAGATTACTGGCATGGCACATAGCTGAACTCAGATAAATATTTAAGACCAATTTTTTTGTGAAAATGTCCAATGTCCACAAAAAATATAATCAAATAGTAAAGAGAAATACGTTAAATAATTTTATCTAAATAATTTTATCTATATCGTAAATAAAGCCCAGAAACCATGGATAAGGCCACAAACTAGTAAGACTGACCATTTTAAAGTCTATTTTAACTGTTTAAGTCTAGTTCTGTTCTCAGAAAATACCCTTAGTTCTATTAACTCTACTGCCTGAAAACATTTTGAAAAATTATGGCATACTTTCAGATCTAAATGTTTTCTGGGTTGAAATACCAAAGGTGTGGTTACTGAGTAATCAAGGTAAAAATCAAATTGAATTCAGACAAGTTGATGCAGACAGCAATACGTTTGACACAGTGAGTCAAGAGTGAAAACACCAAGAACCGTGCTTTCATGGAGCAAAAGACCCAGCGCTTCACCCAAGCAAACAGATGGAATAATCGTGTTCTAAAGTAAGAGTTACTGAATCTGCCATGAAGTCTCCTTAGAGCAACCCCTCCTTACTTAACAAAAATTACTGAAATTTCTATCAAAAATATAGTTACAATGAACTATCTGTTTCAATAAAATTGTCAAATATTGCCATAAGCAATGGAAAGAAGTAGTGGCATCTTGAAGGCTCAGCAGAATCTGCTATTTTGTAAAGGGACACTCTTTACATGCTGTACTGGCATATGTTAAAGTAAGACTGCACAACTGCTACCTTGAGCTAGCATCAAAATAAAAAAGAAACATCCATCTCATGCCATTATTCTTTATAAACTAAGTCAGTCCAATAAGGATCATAAAGTTTCATTTTCAATGCATTAGCCATTTATTCTAAGGAACTCAACAAGGTTAATGTGATAGGTTATTCTCCTTGGTTTATCAAGGCATCTACATACACGCACAGGCACGTAGTATCAGCCTTGTAGTTCGACATCTTCCCCAAACACATTTCAGTTGTGATTAAAACAAAGGGGGAAACATACAAAGAAAATAAAGTGCTGTAATTTGTATTCTGCAGCAGGGAACTAGATGGCAAAAGAAACATCTTTTTCTGGAAGTGAAAGCTTTTCTGCAAAAGAGAACAACTGCTGGAAATAAAACAAGATTAACCTGTCTCTCTACTGTCTTCATCTTTGTAGTGGACAGCAGAGAGGTATCACTTGCCTGTTGTCCTAAAGCAACTGATTCAAAAGCAAAATTGCATCTGTTTCATTATTTGAATCAACTCGTATCACAGAAGAGAAAGGTGGACCTGGAGAACTGAACTAATTCATCTTCATAAGCCAAAGCAGGACCAACTCCGCTTAAATTAGCCCTGGAAAATGCTTGTTTAGTCTGCTCTTAAGTACTGCAGTGACAGAGTCTAGTATTTCCCCCAGCAATATATTCTAGGACGCAACTATTTTTACAACTGGAACTTTTTTCCTGATGTCTAGCCTAAATCTCCCTTGCTGCAGTTTAATTCCATTATTCTTTATCCTGTCCCCAGAAGCAATGGAAAACAAATTATTCCCTTTCTCTTTGAAGCAATTTGTTGACACTTGGAGACTCATCATGCTCCCCCTCCTCCTCACTCAAACGGAACAATTAAAACTCTTTGAGCCAGGCAGGTTTCCTAAACCTCCTGCGATCCTTGCCCTCGCCTCTCGATTCTCTCCAGCAATGTGAAGTATGCTGCATGATTTCCTAAATTCCAGGTGAAACATAAACAGAACCAAGGAAAGTTTGTTTTCTGTGTCTTTCAAGCAAGGCTCCTGTTCACACAGGGCAGCAGGATGCTTTTTCATAACATAACAGCATCGGTAACGAATCCTCAAATTGCCACCTAAAACAACCTCTACATCCTCCAGCCCACCTAGCCAGACATTCCCTGGCTTGTAATCACACAAATACGATTTGTTCCTACCTGTACTGAGCACAAATGGTGGGGTTCTGGTAGCCAGGGCCTGCAGCCTGGCTGGAGCAACCTGCTGTGTGCCAAAACAGCACCTTCCAGTTTTAACCCTTTCCCTTCAGTGGGCGAGAAGTTTTGGGCTTTACTGGGGCAGGTGCACCTGCCACGGTGAGGAAACACGTAAGGAGAGGCACGGGGAGACGCCTGAGGAGACGTGAGGAGGGAGGGATGGCTGTGGAGACCCGTGGCTGGAGATGCACTCCTGGAAGGAGGGTCTCTGCGCCACTGCTGAGGGAACGCAGCCCAAGGGTGGCCCTCGCAGGCAGGGACTCACTGAGGGCACGTGGCCTTGGGTGGCCCACATCAGGTTGGAGAGAGTCAGAAGCATGGGTTTAGGAAGCAGAGGATAGGAGATTGGGTTAAACTGAGCCCGAAACAGGAGGAAGAAAGGTGCTTATTTAAAAGTTTATAGGAATTCTTTTCCCTCTATTACCCAGATTACTGCTCAGAAACTGGTATTAATTGCTAATAAATTAAATGCACTAAAAATTCCCCAAGTCAAAGCCTGTTTTACCCATGGCACTACCTACGCAGAATACTTTTTACCTCTCCCTTATGACCTGCATCCTATTCTTTTGCAAACTACTTCTGCAAATTCTGAAGATCATTTTGAACTTTCATCATACCAGAGGCCTAAAAGCACAATGTCAGTCTTGGGAACAAACCCCAGAATTATCAGTTTATTTCTTTCAAGTGCAATGGACACTAAGAACAAAAGAGAGTGCCTTTTAAATTTACACTAGTACAATGTGGTGTCCAAAATACTTCAAGTTCTTGCATAGAAGAGTGCTACACAGATTAGGTAAGGATCACATTTTATACTTTACTTACCCAAAGATGTAATAATTTCTGTGTTATTCTAAAATGTTCTAGAGAGCCATTATTGAAGGTTACTTTTTCCACTCAATATATCCCACCGTAGATGCTGCCACACTTCGGAACAAGAGTGCCACAGCCTCAGCAGCATCCATCCTTCCACAGCCCAGACTGTTATACTTCATGAATACAACATGCACTGTAAACTGCCCAAGAAAGGATCTCAGAAAGGTCACTTAAGGTGAGAGATTAAATAAAATTTCAACAATTTACCTTGTTGTGTTTATGAAATGGAATACATAGAAATGAAGAAGTCAGAAGGAAGTAAAGGTATGTTTGTTAATATCAGTGACAACGCAGAAACTGGGTGCCCCTAATCACTCTAGTCATTGCAGAGTAGGGTGGCACCAAGCTTTTGTTGCACCCAGGAGCAGCACCCTTGCACACCACCAGCAGCTCAGGGGAGCACTGCACCATGCAAAACAGTAGTGACACCTTGTGTGCAAATAGGACATAAAACTGCTTCATTTGGGAATCTAGGTTGAGGGAAATATTTCTTTCTGATATGTTGAAACAAAACAAACGAGCAAACAAGAAGTTTTCCCTAAGAAGAAACCCACAAAACGTAGTTACTAAAAAGGCACATGTGCCACAACGGGTAAAACCCAACCACCATACAAAAGGCCTGTTGTCATTTTCCTATGGTGCCCCTGTAGAAGGAAGTGCAGTATGTTTAAAGATACCCTGCAGCAATAAAGACCAGGATTTGTATCTCATTTCTCACACTGGCTTCCTCATTGATGCTAGGCAAACTCCTCACCTTCAGCACTCCAAGTTTCTCAATATAAACCTGAGAAGCATCTTCCCAGTCACCTGAGTAAATGGTCTGAATAATACCAGGCAATTTTTTTTTATCAAACAATTATTTGTGAATACAAATTTCAGCAGTTTTAATAATATTTACCTACCTCATAGGGGTGCTGCATGTATCAGTCGGTTAATGTTTTAGTGATATTTTCAAAACACAAAAGCCCAGTAGATGACACAGCCAAAGTTAATAAATGATGATATTGTTCCTTAGATTAATAACATCTTCATAAAGGATGCCCTCTGAAAAAGTTCAGACTGCTTTTGTGCTGTATTTCAAATGGCAACAAAAAACATTATAATTAGACATTTTCCTGGTTTTCAATGCTCCCTATAAACAGTATTTAGTATCACCTAAATTAATTTCCTTTCTCATTTAAAAGAATTGGGAAGAATACTCAAGAGAGAAAGAAAGTGAGAGAGAAAGAGAATTGCTTGTCACGTCATTTCTCTGTAGCTCTGTACTGAAAATGTACTTCAATGATTCAGGAGCTGTGAAAATTCAGGCTGCGATCATACAGGCTGGAAGGGGAGTGGGGGCTGACTTAAAGAGGGAGGTGTTAGCTTTTGTTACGTATTTTACTTTAACATAATACACAGTTGCCAATATATATATAAAAAATGCATATACTTCTTATTCTGTGTTAGAATATGCCATGAAATGCCTCGTTATGTAAAGTAATAAGTGATGCACCACCCACCTTTTTTTTTTGGTTAACTTTTGTTTATGATTTAAACCAATAATCACACTAAACACTTGGAAATAAATTAAGCCTTTTCAGACTGATTAAATTGGCTGAATGCTTTAAACATGTGACTTCAGCAGATCTAATCATCCTGGGATAGTTGGGGAGTTAATCATGCAAATGTCTTCAGATATTTCAATTTGCAATGCTGTGTTTTGTAGCATGCACTCCTCCAAAGCATCTGTATTCTGCAGCACAAACTGCAACTGTTCAATGACTGGGAAATAGAAAAAAGTATTAACTCTCAAAACAATAAACAAAATAAATTAATACAATGAAAAAGTTTTAATCGGAAGAATATGGAATTTGCCAGACTTTACACCAGTGCAGGAGGCGTAGGCCCATTGGCTCCAATCAGGAAAGAGTAAGGAACACAGAATGGCTCCAACACCAAACATGTATCCCACAGTTTCATTGCTCATGCACAAACATTTGAGCTTACTACATGTACTTTGTGGAAATAGGCTTTTATGTGCCCACTGCAGATAAGAAGAGTGATGATGTTCCTAAACAAATGCAGACAACAATCAAACTTAAAGACAGTAAATTAGTGAAGAAGATTAAAATCTGTTTTATGGATATGTCAAGGAAGGATCAGAAGATAGCTGGAAGTTTGACAACTCCCGCATACCACCAAAAGATGTCAGCGATATCTTGTCATTTTATAAATGGCTAGAACTGATCTTGCTTGCCTAAGTAAAAAGAGCAAGAAGAAGGCATTATGAAAAGCATTCTACAAAATAGTGAAGTATAACTGGCTAATAAGGCTTCTGAGGGATGAACACAAAAATCCCCAAAACAATAAGCAATAGAATTGACTGGAGCTATAACCGAGACACTACACACATTTATTTGTAAAATTTAAACCAGTTAGTTTTCTATAACTGGTAAGAAACGTAAGACAAATTTAGCTCTTAAAAATGAGAGTCCCAGAGCCAGTTTGTTTCTACCTATGCTTTCTTCCTACACTCAGGAAGAGCCTTCTTCAATGACATTAAGGTTATGATGGAAAAATGATTCCAATAGAAGTCTATAGAGATTTTGTTAATATGCCTTTATGATGTGATATTATGACGGCAATTCAATTTCATTGCAGGCCTAATGAGACCGTGTTACAATGTCAAAATGAAAGGAAACTATATCAATCAAGTTATAGTACCCTGAGAGAAAGAAAAACCTAAAGAAATTAACCCCATTAAAAACTATTTTAAAACAACATTAAGATTTAGTGAATTCAGAATTGCTTTGCTTTTGTTGGTTTAGTGCTCCAGGTAGAAGCTAAATTTGGCACTGATTTACAACTCATTAAATATATTGACATCAGGGGAATCAGTGAAAGTTTTAAGGAAACAAACAGAAATAAATTCACAGCAAGTACTGTGGTTATGTAAAGCATTGGGCACAGCCTGGTTAGTTGTACAGCAAAAATCTTTTTTTTCACAGAACCAGAATTTCAATTTTTCCCACCTAAAAAAGGTGGCAATTTGGACAGTGTCTAAGAATTTAATTTCTTGTATCTCAACTCTCTTGATATCATATTTGAATTTGCACTAAACACTGTAGAATTAGATCCCCCAAAACTGCCAAAGTGAAGAGAATTCAAGTGGAAAATTCTTACTGAATGTATCAGAAACCAATATGGCATTGGCAACAATAAAATAAGACCTAATACACACTGTGAAGGCAAGAGGAGTTCTGGTTAGGTCCTAAATTGTCAAAATTGAGGCTAAGGGAGCACGCCACAACTAACAGTCTTTGCTAGCTATACCTCTAGAAGTACCTATAAGGGAGGTTAAGTCAAAATTATGAAAACAGTCTTAAGCCTATTTTAAAATATTCAAATGCCTCTTAAAAAAGTAAAAAAACAACAACAACAAAAAAAAACAAAAAACAAACAAACAAACAAAAAAAAACAACAAAAAAAACCCCCACAAAATGCAAAAACTGGACATAATGATTTTTTTTTTTTTTTAAATTTTTACTTTTTGGCAACAGAGAATTTTTCATGTGTATTCTTTAAATTTTTTATGAACATTTTTTTATGAATGTTTCCTATTAAGTGTAGAAGCTAGTGCTGTAATATTAATGAGAACTCTGTAAAGGCTAGCACACGTATTGCATGTAAAGTGTGCCACTGTCCTTTTCCAAACCACGAGTTAGTGGCAATATAAAGTTCTGGTCTGTGCAAACTGCCACCCACCTGAACAGGTTACAGACTTTCTAGTGCAGCTGGCAGGGCAACGCTATTTTTATTTAATAGCTACATTCCAATTTTAAGCAAGATACTTACGAGGATAGAAATTTTAAGACTCGGCAAGACATCAGCACCAAACATTTTGGACATGCACCAAAATATTGCACAAAGGAAAACACGGTAGTTTTCGCTGTGCCTTCCCTCCTCTTTCAGTTCACATACTGTTTGTCGCAAACGCTGGTATTTACATGGCGCTATGAAGAAAGATTTTCAAACAAACAAAAATTCCATTGATTTTTGCTTCTGTTACTGTCAAACACGGAGAGATGACATTCTGTCATCACAGCATTAGAGAAAAGTGATGGAGGGAAACCATGAGCCGTTCCTAAACTCAAAATCCAGTTGTTTCTATTTTCACTTCTCCTTGATATACATAAACACACACGTCACAGACACACACAGAACCTTTCTGAAGATGGCTGACACATAATAGATTTTTTTTCAGCTGTTTACAGTAAAACTTGAATAAATTTTTTGCTTCCAACATAATTATTTATTATATGCAGTACTGTACTATGCCTAAAGAATATATCCCCATTGTAAGAGGCATTGTACAAATTAGAACAGAAATAGTCCCTGCACAAAGATCAGACCCCAGAGGTTTGCTATAGTTTTGTCATTTTTCTCACAGAGCCTGTGCCCAAGGCCTACAAAAGTTCTGGTTTGTATAAATATTTTCTTGTGCCAGGGTGGGCTTGAAAAAGAAAAAGCAATTGCACCAAAATCAGCTCTCACCATTTCAAGAAACATGATATATTCTTTCTGCAGACCTGGTATTTACTTATATAACTCATTTACAGATTTATTCTCAGATACCTCATTTACATCAGATGTAAATTTACTGTGCTTTCTGTCAATATAGTATAGTTTCTGTTGCTATTACTAGCCGTAGCAGAGATAAGCTTTAGTTACACCAGCATTATACTAATTGCACATTATTTTTAAATTTTCACAAAGCTGTTTTTGTGCTATCTGGTAGGGAGAGATTCACAACGGCTTGAGAATGGATTCACTGAAACCTTATCTATCTTCAGAACAATGTTCACTATTGTATTAAGTTCTACTGTAAAAGTATAAGGACTACTGTCAACACTGTCATGACAATAGTAAAGAGAAATGCAGCAGTGAAATTGTGAAATTATAAAGTAAAAAGCTGATATTCCATTCAGGCCATATAAAACATGAACTTTAATCAGCAATGATTTGTATATATACACTCAGTTCGGACTGAACATTCAATGAAGAATGTGCAAACCGACACAGGATCAAGAGAATCTACCGAGGGAAACATTCAGCAACATAAATGTGCAAACTGTCCTTGCTGGCCAGAAATCTAAATTCATTGCTCCCTAATCATTACACAAAAGAAACTATTTTTCTAAGGGCATACATGTTTATTTTATCCATGAATTCTTGTGTGCCGAAATTCCCAACAGTGAGAAAAAAGGCTCTTTAGAGAGGATTTTCCTGTGACCTTGTCCATAATTACTTTAACTGCACAATGACCAAGTGGAACAGTTTCCTTTGGAACGTGCACTACATCAGTATGAAGATATTTACGTATCACATAGGAGAGTTAACATCTCACTATAAACATGACTTTATTTTATAGCAGTTTAACTATTCACCATAGGCATTGCAGCAATTTAACCATTTAAATAGTCAAAATCATTACTCTGACCAAAATACGTATTGCAAAAGTTGTTCATACACAAGGCCATCACAAACATCACATCTCATGCTGGCACCTTCCTTTGAATATTTGATGGATTTGCTTTGCAGTTGGCACATTCAGATGGCTATAATCTGGCTTTAGGATAATGTATATGCTACTACTTATATTCTTCTCTGTTGGTGTAACCTGCTTTACAGCCGTAAAACAAAGCCATAAAGTTTTAGAACTAGATATAGTCTCACAAGTCTAACTTGCAGAAGCTAAAGACAGATTCACCTAATGCAATCTAGTTTTTATATTATAAATAAGATCTTGCTACTCGGTGTATCCATTTAATTCATTTATTCATCTCTGGAAGTGCCTGAAGGTTCCCCTACAGAATCTAGGGGGGAAAGGATATATACAGCTTGCAACTCATGCAGAATTCCTTGCTGCTTGTCAATTTTCTTGAGGCACGCTATTGTATTCATATTGATAACAAAATAACAAAAAACAGATGTCAAAAAACAGAAAAATAAGCCAACCACACAAATTTGATATAATCATGAGCTGGCTAAAAGACTTTCAGTCTTGTACAGAAGATTTGGGTGATTTACAAGATTTGAAACCACTTGAAATTATTGGAGAGTGTTTATGGGCTCCCTCACTGAATCTTCTTACCGTTGAATTCCTCAGGATGACTTCAGCACCCCCCATGACATTTCTTGTCTTACCTAATTGAACCTTTTTATTATTATTGAGATTCCTTCTCTCACCGGCTAGGTTCCCTTAGCACGCTGAACTCGCTGTTGCTGTCCTCATTCATACCTGCATTACAGACAAATACTGTTTTTCCTGAAATGTCAAAAAGTCTGTGTTACTCAATAACACACATACATATTTGGTTTTTCTTAGTTTCCATTTGTATTCAACTTCGGTCTTTTCATCAGCAGTCTACTCAGTATTTCCCTTACACTTTGTCTCGGTATTACAATGTTTTATTGTTATCTTCCTTCTAGCATGTGTGTTTCTAGCATGTATATTATGTTCAGAATCTCATTTAAACCTAACTTTTCCAATAGCTTTGCTTAGACTCAGTTGCTTACATATATATTTACTTCATTTAAAGGGTGTAGAAATCTTAGTAAAGTTCTCTTACATGTACAACAGCTTTTCCTCACGCTTTTGTGTATATTTAATTTTAATGCTAGTAATTCAATTTAGATTATTCCTCATGTGCCTAGACATTTATTTCAAAAAGTGCCCCATTTCATAATGAAGCTGATCCATTTTCCACAGAGCATATTAATTTCCTCAGCTACATCTTCAAATGCTGCATCTCCCATCTTTCTACCTGGCCCTGAGACCATTTCAGAGAACTAACTTCCTAACTGGATGTTTACATTTTAACTGCAGCGCCTCTTCTACCTTTTCCTGGGTCATTGGCACAACAAATACAAAGGCAGGTTGCTCCCTTGTATGCCTGTTCCAACAACATTAACCTAGGAATGTCTACAGAAGTTTCAGTAAGACATTTCTTTGATAACTAACCTGCCAAATAATATCACCACTTAACAGTGTGAATGCTGAAGTGGTTTTATTATTATTAGAGTTATTTTAATGATTGGCATGCACTGTGTGTTTACATTTTTGTCAAATATTGGGAAATCAAATAAAACAATATAGTGCCACTGGGAAAAACATGATTTGCAAAATAATTACAAGAAATTGGCACCAGATGTTCTATTTCTTCAGAATTTGCATTTTTGGTTTTATAATATTTATATTTCTCTTCTGGAGAAATGCTTAAGTAATCATACCTCAAAAGGCTGGATTTTTTCTTTTTCTGGCTTTGGTTTTATGACAATGTTATTCAAAGACAAAGCTCGGATGTATTTGCTAAGTCAGTTACACTTAGCAGTTTCATCCCCTACCATACAAATACAGTACGTTTTACTTTAACCACACTTAGTCTTATCTATTGATCTTCTAGAAGCAGAGACAAACAGTATATTTTAACAGTACTGTTCTGCTAAACCTGAAGCCAAATGGAATCGAGGGACTGATAAGAAGCTTTTCCTAGATATAAGAAAACCTGAATATTTGCATCATGGCTGTTGGCTGTTTCTTGTTCATCTAATTTCACCTAAGGAACTAAAGTTTTTTCATCTAAAAAAATAAAGATTTTAATCTAAAATGGAAACCTTTTGATAATCCTAGATGAAAACTCATCTAACCAAAGATTTATTTTAACTTATATGTAGACACGCATGAGAGCTTGTTCTAAGTTTCAATAATTTTATTTATAAAAAGAACAAATGCTTTCTGAGGTCACAAAACGTTTAGCAGTCACTGGAATCCCATAGTATGAGCTCTCAAATAGACACTTTAATATTTTTTCATTATTTGTGTGAGAAAGATTAATCATTTAAAGGAAAAGGAAAAGCATTTTGTTTAGATTCAAGTGTTGAGATCCATGTTCATTCAGGAAACCTTAGGAGACTATATATTCACTTTTCTTGTTTCTTTTTTATTCCAAGAGTACATTCAGTCTATTATTTTATTTATTTTAGGTTTAGAGTGAGCAGTAAACCTTGCTGTAGGCAAAGAAACGCAACACAGCATGAGTTGGCAAGGCCTTGAGAAACACCCTATACCCAGTTCTGGCACCACAGTTAATAAGAAACAGTCAATAAGAACCTTACGCAATGAATTCCCAGAGCTAAGAGGTAGTCTCTGCTTATCTGCAGGTTCTTAACTCAGTTTAGAAAAGAAATTTTTTCAGCATTTTACTTATTCTTGAGTGAGATTCCCTAAATGTTCTTGGTTTACTATCTCAGATAAAATTAGATTATTTAGACTGATGCTGTACAGTACTTTCCGAGATCTGAGCTCACGCCTTGTACAAATTTTACTGACACCATCAAGTCACTGCACTGATGGCATCCTTAGACATCAGCTGTTAACAACTCTGTATTCCCTGACAAAAAGTGAATAGGAAAATAAAGCTACACTTGGGTAATCAGAAGAGCTGGTGGAATACTTCTAACATACAGAGTTCTTTATTACTGTGTCTACTAGCTTTGTAATGTCGGGTCATAAAAAAGCAAAAACATTTAAAACAGATTTAGAGCTTTTATCTGGCACTGAATCCATTCCTTTATTTAAATAGCAAAAGGGTTTCATCAAAAAAGGATATTTTTTTTTTCAAGATTATCACTGATGCAATGTAAGGGTGGAAGACAGGAAAAGCAAGATTATTATTTTCAAAATATTAATTTACATTTTGTTTGATGTAAGGCAATACAGAAAAGGTGGTCCTGCCTTCACCTTTCTTCTAACATCAAGCATATAAGTCTACCAAAAGGGTTTTCTAAACTCCCTAGCAAGGTTTTACTATATATATTATTCTCATTCAGGACACATGTAAGAACAATGACCACTGTCAATTAAAGAAAATGAAGGATATGATAGGAAAAATAGAAAATTAAAATGGGTTAACTGATTACCATACCTTTTCAAGATAGGTCGTCTCCTTTAGGATGTCAATGAAACAATTTTTCAGTGGCTTTCTGGTTGCAATATATTTTTTACAGTTCACTTAGAAGAACTAACAAAAGTCTTACTTTCCATCAGTCTGTGGGCTGCCCTTGCACTTTCTCCATGCTCTCTGTGGTCCTGGCTCTGCTAAAAGCTCTCTTCTTGCCATATTTTCTTGCAGAAACTATTCCTGTTCCTCCTTTTTCTCCCACACATATTTTTTATTGAAAGTAACATTTATCCCTCCCACATCTGGGTCCCTCTGATCCAGTATGCAGCACCCAGAATAATGTAAACATGAAATTTTTCTCTTTGCTACTGAGATTTATTGTTATTTTTTTGAAGTCCAGGTGTCTATTAATTAACCCATCAGCATTTGTCAATCACTAATAAGCAACACTGTGATATTTAAAAGCTAGTTTTCCTCCGAACATGATTTAACCCCTTTTCTACCAATGCAAAAAAGTTTCCAAGAGTGAGCCTTGGAAAAAGACGGAAACCATATCGTCCTCCTGATGGTAGGATTCAGCAGAGACTCCATTAGAGATTCTCTTGTGATTGTTTCTTCCATTTTAAAAGGAAGGGAGCAAGAGAAACCCATAAAGCTATCCTACAGCAAGGGGAAATGGCCACCACATTTTGATTTTTTTTTTTACTAGAGGAAGCATGCCAAGAACTAGAGTTAAATACCTTCCCAGACCACTCTTTAGTCACCTAACACCACATAAATCAATTTATTTCCAAGTTAGGTTAAAAAAATACATGTAACTTGGGTTCAGTTGTGAGTGCAGATGGATTTTAATATTTCACAAATCTAGCCATAACTGTATTGGCTTCATGACTTAAAATATGACTTTGAAGAAGAATTGCTGAAAGACTACATTACTGACTATCTTCAATTTCTTTAGTATAGTCCGTACCATCTTTCTGAGATATCTCAGTTTACACCTGTCATGGTTTAACCCCAGCCAGCAACTAAGCACCATGGAGGCACTCACTCACCCCTCACCCCTCCTAGTGGGGTGGGGAGGATAATCAAAGAAAAAGTAAATCTCGCAGGTTGAGATAAGAGCAGTTTAAAAACTAAAATAAGATATAATAATAGCAACAATTGTAATGAAAAAGAATGTTAAAAAAAAAAAAAAAAGAGAGAGAGAGAAATAAAACCCAAGAAAAGACAAGTGATGCACAATGCAATTGTTCACCACCCGTTGACTGATGCCTGAGCAGTGATCCACACCTCCTGGTCAACTCCTCCCAGTTTCTATACTGGGCATGACGTCCTGTGGTATGGAAGAGCCCTTTGGCTAGTTTGGGTCAGCCGTCCTGGCCATGCTCCCTCCCAGGTCCTTATGCACCAGGTCTCTGGCAGAGCACAGGAAACTGAGAAGTCCTTGACTTACGATAAGAGCTACTTAGCAACAACTAACATCAGTGTGTTATCAACATTATCCTCACACTAAATCCAAAACACAGCCCTGTACCAGCTACTAGGAAGAAAATTAACTCTGTCCCAGCTGAAACCAGGACAACATCAAACTCATCAAGATGCAACAGAAAGAAAAATAAGCATTTGAGACCTGCTTCTGAAACCTGCAGGCCCAGCTGAGACACAGAAATGTCTACCCTCACTAAGCAAACTATTATTCATAACATCTGCCTATCTAGTGCAATGTGAGTTCCTGTCACTCATCATTGGCATGTCTCCATACTAGAACTGATATTCTAACAGTACATTATTATCTTTCATGAGAATATGCTAATTCCTTTTGTATCACAATGTATGCTGAGATACAGTATCCTTTGACACTGACAACATGTTCTAGTGTGATATATTAATTCAAGAGAAAAAAAAAGAATATGCAAAAGCACTGGTAAAGGCATCATATCTGTCAAAAATTGATTAAAAGCATGAAATTATTTTCCCAATAAAATTATTCTCCCAATAGGACAGTAGGATTTTTAGCACTTATCTCAGTGGTGCCAAGATTCCACCAGATGTCCAGATTTCGGGTTATTAATTAATACCAAGGTACCATACTAGCGATGTTATACTGTGACAGGTAAATTTTTTAAAGGTTTTCCATTTCCCTTTAATTGCTACAGAACACTTTCTGACTTGTTAGCAAAATAACTTCTCCGTGATTCCGTTATTAAGTGCATATTATCAGATCACACTACAAATTCTTCTGTCAGTATTTTCAAGCAGCAAGTGACCATAATCATATAAACTTGTCACGCGTAATTGTAACACATTATGTGTCAGCTAGGAACGAGTAGGTGGGACTCACAGTATATCTTCTCATTCTATTTTCTACAATAGATTACTTTTTTTTTAATTTTATTTTTTAATATTTAACTTCTCTGCCCTTCACTGATGTCCTCAATGATTTCTTCCACCAAGTGTTTTACAACTTCACCCTACCCTAATTAATTCTTAATTTTAAATTCTCCATCGACCCTAATTCAACTCTCCATAGATACAAAAGCTTTGGAAAAAAAAATCCTCAGTGAGAGAGTGTTTGCCAGATAGCTTTTCTTCAAGCTTTTGCAGCTTTAAATCTGATCACACCAAAGACTGCATTGAACAGCACTATATATCCTTGTATTACAATAGCAATGTCACATTTCCAAGTACTACTGGGCTCCAACAAAATGACAAAATTAGACTCTGAGTGTGGAGATGCTGGGTACCTGCAGTTTCACTTTCAGTGACGAGACTTTGCAAGTAGCTACTCATCTGATGCACATCTCCTGGGATCAGGCACTGAGAGTCTTATGGAAATTCAGTTCTTTTTTCTTTGACTTGCCAAAAGAATCCTCCTCCTATGGCATATGTGTAAGCAGAGAATACAGAAGGAAAAGTACTTGATTCCAAAACTTCAGTGAACAGATTTATAGTTTAATTTAGTTATCTTTAAGTAAAAAAAAAAAAAAAAAAAGCCCCTCAGGTTAAGGGCTGTATTCAAGGCACTTAAGTTGAGAAGAGCTGAGATAGCCACAGTACGGTTAAAATTATAGCATGGACAAGAAAAAGACATCATCCTCTTTCTCACATTATGACTTAGCTGAAAAAATGCTTCAACATTAATATTATAAAGTATTCTTTACTCCGCATTTAATATTTTTTTAACGACTGTGTTCAATACGAACAGCTGAACTCCTGTAAGAGCTTGACCAGGGAGAATCAATGCATTTGATTCTGCTGGAATTTGCCAACAAGACCTGCTGGACTTCCAACAGCTGTGGTCTTCTGTGGGCTGAATTCTCATCACAAAACATACACTTGAACACCAAGGGGTATAAGTGAACAACAGTAAATTAACAAATCTTAAGTGATATCAGGAATTCTAGAGTTATTTTGTAGTTAACTCAAAATCCCAGTAATACTCAAGGACACCGATAGCATTTTTTGTCTCCAGTTCTACGTACCTTCAATGACCCTTAGTTCAATGTACACAATATTCACCACTAACACATTATAAATCGATTTATTGATAAATGAGTATTCATTCATTCTAAGCAAAATTTCAAGACCTGTTCCACCTAATCAAAGTCTGTTAGCCCAAGTCTTTTCATATTTAAGTTCTGAAGCTGAAGAGGCTTTAAATATTGTGCTTAAATATTGTAGTCTGCTTTTCAATGACAAAAATCAAGCAAGTGTGACGCTAGTCTGTAACTTGCTTATTAATCAGTTTAGTCTGTAACAGAAAGACCATTTTAAATGGTTTCACGTCTCAAAGCAGACATTTTAAATTTATTAAGTTTCTTTAGTGTCACTAAGAATATTAAAGCGACAATGAGAAAAAGGACAATCCTAGGTAGGAGAGTAAATAACTACAAAGAGCCTCCTTCTATGTTCTTACTGGCTTAAATAAATCTCAACCAAAACAAAGAATGAAATAAAAACAGAATAGTTATCATAGCAGGGGAAGAAAAGAAAGTAACATCCCTGTAACTAAAACCGAGGTACCAATAACACGCAGCCCTTTTAGAGAGATCAACAATAATGCATCCACTTTTGAAACCATATAGGTTCTACTCGGGAGTTGCGTGAGTCAATGATCAATGCTTTCCTCAGGGCAATACAGATATATATATATACAGATATATTGCCCTGAGGAATATTTGCACAGATATATGTAAAATTAAGACATGGTGATTTCAGCAGTACAAAGAAAGTTTTGTTTACATCAAACACGACTTTGTCTCTGAGCTGGGACTCATACAATAACAGGTTATCAAGACCAGAGGAATCAATTCATTACTGAAGATATTTGTACTATAGAGAGGATCCAATTTAGATTGCTTTCAGCAAATGCTTTGCTTCCACTGAATGTACAGCACTTGATATCCTCATTACAGTTGTAACATTATTACAATGATGCCTTTTTATTATGATTTAACCATCCTTTATAAATTTTAACACAAACAAGTACTTAGTTTTTTTTTTTTAAACAAAAAGGTAATTTACCATATGCCCACAAGAAGCCACTTTTCCAAACATCTTTCGTATCCTTTCTGCCATACTATAAATTAGACACATTTACTAGAATCCTGCTTGATTTACAATCTCTGTCATTCCTCAGTTTAACCTGTTGTACAAAAACAGGCAACTAAAACTGGAGATAGCTTTTGAATGGTATTTTAAGGACCTTGGAATCAATCAGAAAAAAAACCACAAAAAACAAACAACACAAACCCAAAACCAACCAGCTATTAAGTCTACATAACTTAACCTATATCCAAAGTTAGAGTTCAACTCGCACCTAAGGGAAAGACAGAAATGTTTTGCTCCCAATTTGTTCACTGGGCACTGTCATATCTTGTATAATATCTGATTCTTTCAGAAGTGACATTTTCATGTCATAAAATCTAATTCCTAGGCACTTTCAAGTGCTATTTTTAGAGATAACATCCAAGACTAATGAATACAATACACTAAGTTAATATGACTAAGAAGTTAATATGAAGTTAAATCAAGCTGTCTTGTCTCTCTGTTCAAGTCAATTTTTTCTTGACAATAACACACAATACCATCAGCATTCCTCATATTAAAGTTTATAACCTTTATGTCTGCCTGAAGTGTGCTTTGACTTAAAACAATATTTGCTATTGACTTAAAGAGTTCTCCTGTGAAGGGTAGTGTGTATTTCTGCGTGGTTATCCTGAACCATCGGATCCCTGCGTGCATGTGCCATTGTGCAGCCGGTACAACTGACACCAGATCAGTCACATTTGCTGTGACTTTAGAGTCAATCTTTTAATTCTTCTGGAAGAGAACACCAGGCTGAAAAAAATAAAAATACTATTCTAGGCTCATTTCAGACTTTCACCTTTTATAGCTTTGTCCTCACATTTTTCTGAGAGATTTCAGCTTTTCTCACATTCCACCAGAAACTTTTGTTACACGTTTTTAACTTTTTATTCTCAAATTACTTCAAAAAACCTGAATACAAATACTCTTTTACTACAAGCCCCTTCTCTGCAATTTGTTATGAAGTTTAGGGCAATTTCAGAGAGGTGACTTGTTAAGCCATAGAAGAGTAGAAAACACTGGTGCAAGATGCATTAGAAAATTATCCATGGGAAACACATTGTTTGTTATTCATTTAATTTTTCAGAGTAAAAAAATTATTTTCCTTAAAATCTGACATAGCAAAAGCTTAGCAACTTAAATGTTTTGCAGTCTGTGTAAGGAATCTTTACAGGAAGGTGTACAAAAGCTAACACTTCTTATACATGCAGTCAGCAAGACTTGCAAGACAAATGGTAAAAAAAACATTAAAGACCCTTGACCTTAGTTTTCATGAGGAAAGGAGCCCAGAAACCTCTCTGAGCCATGTGGGTATAAATGAGGCAGAGCTCCTTCACACTTTTTTTTTTTTTTTTTTTTTTTTTTTTTTTTTTTTTTTTTTT